>NC_092374.1:203942723-204242723 GCF_030028105.1 Mobula birostris
CCCCTCCCTCCCTCTCCCTCCCCTATCTCCCTCACCCATCCCCTTCCCTCTCTTCTCTCCCCTTCCCTCCTCCCTCGCTCTCTCACTCCCCCCTCCCTCCCTATCTCTCCCACTCCCTCCATCTCTCCCCCTCCCTCCCTCCCTCTCCCTCCCCTCCCTCCCTCTCCCTCCCCTCCCTCCCTCCCTCTCACTCCCCCCTCCCTCCCTCCCCCTCCCTCCCCCTCTCCCTCCCTCTCTCCCCCCTCCCTCCTCCCTCTCCCGCCCTCCCTCTCTCCCCCCCCTCCCATCCCTCCCTCTCCCTCCCTCTCTTCCCTCCCCCTCCCCTCTCTCCCCCTCCCCCTCTCCCCCCTCCCTCCCTTCTCCCCCCTCCCTCCCTCCCTCTCTCTCCCTCTCTCCCTCCCTCTCTCCCCCTCCCTCCCTCTCTCCCTCCCTCTCTCCCCCTCCCTCCCTCTCTCCCTCCCTCCCCCTCCCTCCTCTCCCCCTCCCTCCTCCCTCTCTCCCCTCCCTCTTTCCCCCTCCCTCCCTCTCTCTACCCCCTCCCTCACTACCCCTCTCTCCCTCCCTCTCTCCCTCCCCTCCCTCCCTCCCTCTCCCTCCCCCTCCCTCTCTCCCCCTCCCTCCTCCCCCTCTCTCTCCCCCTCCCTCCCTCTCTCTCCCTCCCTCCCTCTCTCCCTGCCTCCCTCCCTCTCTCCCCCCTCCCTCTCTCCCCCCTCCCTCCTCCCTCTCTCCCTCTCTCCCTTCCCTCCCTCTCTCCCCTCCCTCCCTCCCCTTCCATCCCTCCCTCTCCCTCCCTCTCTCCCCCTCCCTCCTCCCTCTCTCCCCCTCCCTCCCTCTCTCTACCCCCTCCCTCACTACCCCTCTCTCCCTCCCTCTCTCCCTCCCTCCCTCTCTCCCACCCTCTCTCCCCCTCCCTCCCACCCCCTCCCTACCTCTCTGCCTCTCCCACCCTCCCTCCCTCTCGCCTCCCCCATCCTCCCCCCTCCCTCTCTCCTCCCCCTCTCTCCCTCCCTCTCTACTCCCTCCCTCCCTCTCTCCCCTTCCCTCCCTCCCCCCTCCCTACCTCCCTCCCTCTCTACCCCTCCTCCCTCCCTCTCGCCTCCCCAATCCTCCTTCCTCCCTCTCTCCCTCCCCCCTCCCTCTCGCCTCCCCCATCCTCCCTCATCCCTCTCTCCTCCCCTCCCCCTCCTCTCCCCTCCCCCCTCCCTCTCCCCTCCCCGTCTCCTCTCTACCTCCCCCTCCCTCTCTCCTCCCTCTCTCCTCCCTCCCTCTCTCCCTCCCTCCCTCTCCCTCCCCTCTCTCCCTCACCCATCCCCTTCCCTCTCTTCTCTCCCCTTCCCTCCTCCCTCGCTCTCTCTCTCCCCCTCCCTCACTCCCCCCTCCCTCCCTCTCTCCCCCCTCCCTCCCTCCCTTCTCCTCCCGCCCCCCTCCCCCTCCCTCCCTCCCTCTCTACCCCTCCCTCCCTATCTCTCCCACTCCCTCCATCTCTCCCCCTCCCTCCCTCCCTCTCCCTCCCCTCCCTCCCTCTCCCTCCTCTCCCTCCCTCCCTCTCACTCCCCCTCCCTCTCTCCCCCTCCCTCCTCCCTCTCTCCCGCCCTCCCTCCCCTCCCTCCCTCTCCCTCCCCTCTCTCCCTCACCCCTCCCCTCTCTTCCCTCCCCCTCCCTCTCTCCCCCTCTCTCTCCCCCTCCCTCCCTTTCTCTCCCTCCCTCCCTCTCTCTCCCTCTCTCCCTCCCTCTCTCCCCCTCCCTCCCTCTCTCCCCCTCCCTCCCTCTCTCCCTCCCTCTCTCCCTCCCCCACTCTCTCCCTCCCTCCCCCTCCCTCTCTCCCCCTCCCTCCTCCCTCTCTCCCCTTCCCTCCCTCTCTCCCCCTCCCTCCCTCCCCTTCCATCCCTCCCTCCCCCTCCCTCCCTCCCTCTCTCCCCCTCCCTCCCTCTCTCTACCCCCTTCCTCACTACCCCACTCTCCCTCCCTCCCTCCCTCTCACTCCCCCTCCCTCCCTCTCCCTCTCCCTCCCCTCCCCCTCCCTCTCTCCCCCTCCCTCTCTCCCGCCCTCCCTCTCTCCCCCCTCCCTCCCCTCCCTCCCCTCCCTCCCTCTCCCTCCCCTCTCTCCCTCACCCCTCCCCTCTCTTCCCTCCCCCTCCCTCTCTCCCCCTCCCTCTCTCCCCCTCTCTCTCCCCCTCCCTCCCTCCCTCTCTCTCCCTCCCTCCCCCACTCTCTCCCTCCCTCCCCCTCCCTCTCTCCCCCTCCCTCTCTCCCCCTCCCTCCCCCTCCCTCTCTCCCCCTCCCTCTCTCCCCCTCCCTCTCTCCCCTTCCCTCCCTCTCTCCCCCTCCCTCCCTCCCCTTCCATCCCTCCCTCTCCCTCCCTCTCTCCCCCTCCCTCCCTCCCTCTCTCCCCCTCCCTCCCTCTCTCTACCCCCTCCCTCACTACCCCTCTCTCCCTCCCTCTCTTCCTCCCTCCCTCTCTCCCACCCTCTCTCCCCCTCCCTCCCACCCCCTCCCTACCTCTCTGCCTCTCTCTCCCTCCCTCCCTCCCGCCTCCCCCATCCTCCCTCCTCCCTCTCTCCCTCCCCCCTCTCTCCCTCCCCCTCTCTCTCTCCCTCCCCCGCTCTCTCTCCCCCTCTCTCTCTCTCCCCCCTCCCCCTCTCTCCCTCCCTCTCTACTCCCTCCCTCCCCCTCCCTACGTCCCTCCCTCTCTACCCCTCCCTCCCTCCCTCTCGCCTCCCCCATCCTCCTTCCTCCCTCTCTCCCTCCCCCCTCCCTCTCGCCTCCCCCATCTTCCCTCCTCCCTCTCTCCCTCCCCCCCCCTCTCTCCTCCCCTCCCCCTCCCTCTCCTCTCCCCTCCCCCTCCCTCTCCCCTCCCCGTCTCCTCTCTACCTCCCCCTCCCTCTCTCCTCCCTCTCTCCCTCCCCCTCTCTCTCTCCCCCCTCCCCCTCCCACCCTCTTCCCCTCTCTACTTCCCTCCCTCTCTCCCTCCCTTCTTCCCTCAACCTCTCTCCCTCCCTCTCTCTCCCCCCTCACCCTCCATCCCTCCCTCTCTCCCCCTCCCCCCTCTCTCTCCCCCTCCCCCCCTCCCCCCTCTCTCCCCCTCCCCCCTCTCTCCCCCCTCTCTCCCCCTCCCCCCTCTCTCCCCCTCCCTCCCTCCCCCCTCTCTCCCCCCCTCTCCCCCCCTCCCTCCCCCCCTCCCCCCCTCCCCCCCCTCCCTTAAGCTTAAGGTAGAAGAACCCTGAGGAGAAAGTGATCATAATATGATCAAATTCACCCTGAAATCTGAGAAGGAGAAGCTAAAGTCAAATGTATCCGTATTACAGTGGAGTAAAAGGAATTACAGAGGTATTAAAGAGGAGTTGGCCACAATTGATTGGAAAAAATAAACAGTGGCGGGAATGATGACAGAGCAGCAATGGCTGGAATTCCTGGAAGCAATTCAGAAGGCACAGGATATATACATCCCAAAGAGGAAGAAGTATTCAAAAGGAATGAAATGAAATATCTTTATTGTCATTGCATAGTACAATTTGTCATGCACCAATACAGCGAAAAATGAGTTTGCAACTCTCATACTCAATGCTATAAAGCAACAAATAAAATAAATAAACAATAAATAAAATCAGGTAACCAGCCAGTACGAGCAATGTCCAGCAGTACAAAAGCACAACTCAGATGTATGACAGACATAAAACCAGTATTAAAAGCAGGAATATAACAATTTATGGATGATGCTTGATCGATTGGTTCACAGCAATTATAGCTCTGGGGAAAAATACTATTTTTAAGGCCAGAATTGCGGCCATAGAAAATCTTATAACGTCTGCCAGATGGAAGAAGTTCAAACATATGATTGCATGATTGTGTACTGTCCTTACAGATGCTTGTAGCTTTCATTAGCCAGCGAGAGCTCTAGGTATCCTCCAGGGCTGGGAGCTGTGTCCCGATGATCTTCTGTGTACTAGAGATGACCTGCTGAAGTGCTTTCCTATCAGCTGCTTTACAACTGAGATACCACACAGAGATGCAGTATGTTAAGATGCTCTCTATGGTGCAGCGGTAAACTGTCACCAGCATCTGTTGAGCTAGACCAGATTTCTTCAGCGTCCTGAGGAAAAACAAGCGTTGCTGTGTTTTCTTAACTATTGTTGTGGTGTTAGTGCACCATGTAAGGTCTTCTGAGATGTGTATTCCCAGAAACCTGAAACTGGACATTCTCTCCACTATGTCTCTATTAATGTAGACTGGAGCGTACTCGTCATCCCGTGACTTTCCAAAGTTGATAAATAGCTCCTTAGTCTTTGCTGTATTAAGAGACAGGTTGTTCTCAGAGCACCAGCTCAATAAGTTCTGTACCTCCGTTCTGTACGCTGATTTCTCTCTGCTGGAGATCAACCCGATCACTGTTGTGTCGTCTGCGAATTTGACGATGGTATTGGTGTTAAGTGCAGGTACACAGTCGTAAGTGAAGAGGGAGTAGAGTATGGGACTCAATACACAACCTTGTAGTGTACCAGTGTTCAGGATAAACAACAGGAATTCTGCAGGTGCTGGAAATTCAAGCAACACACCTCAAAGTTGCTGGTGTCACACAGCTATCACAGCTATAGTCTCACAGCTATCTGGACTATTCCTCTTCTCACCCTGTCGCTTGCAAAAACGCCATCCCCTTCTCACAATTCCTCCGTTTCCGCCGCATCTGCTCTCAGGATGAGGCTTTTCATTCTAGGACGAGGGAGATGTCCTCCTTTTTTAAAGAAAGGGGCTTCCCTTCTTCCACTATCAACTCTGCTCTTAAACGCATCTCCCCCATTTCACGTACATCTGCTCTCACTCCATCCTCTCGCCACCACACTAGGAATAGGGTTCCCCTGGTCCTCACCTACCACCCCACCAGCCTCCGGGTCCAACATATTATTCTCCGTAACTTCCGCCACCTCCAACGGGATCCCACCACTAAGCACATCTATCCCTCCCCCCCCCCCTCTGCATTCCGCAGGGATCGCTCCCTACACAACTCCCTTGTCCATTCGTCCCCCCCATCCCTCCCCACTGATCTCCCTCCTGGCACTTATCCGTGTAAGCGGAACAAGTGCTACACATGCCCTTACACTTCCTCCCTTACCACCATTCAGGGCCCCAAACAGTCCTTCCAGGTGAGGCAACACTTCACCTGTGAGTCGACTGGGGTGATATACTGCGTCCAGTGCTCCCGATGTGGCCTTTTATATATTGGCGAGACCCGACGCAGACTGGGAGACCGCTTTGCTGAACATCTACGCTCTGTACGCCAGAGAAAGCAGGATCTCCCAGTGGCCACACATTTTAATTCCGCATCCCATTCCCATTCTGACATGTCCATCCAAGGCCTCCTCTACTGTAAAGATGAAGCCACCCTCAGGTTGGAGGAACAACACCTTATATTCCGTCTGGGTAGCCTCCAACCTGATGGCATGAACATCGACTTCTCTAACTTCCGCTAAGGCCCCACCTCCCCCTCGTACCCCATCTGCTACTCATTTTTATGCACACATTCTTTCTCTCACTCTCCTTTTTCTCCCTCTGTCCCTCTGAATATACCTCTTGCCCATCCTCTGGGTTCCCCCCACCTTGTCTTTCTTCCCGGACCTCCTGTCCCATGATCCTCTCGTATCCCCTTTTGCCTATCACCTGTCCAGCTCTTGGCTCCATCCCTCCCCCTCCTGTCTTCTCCTATCATTTTGGATCTCCCCCTCCCCCTCCAACTTTCAAATCCCTTACTCACTCTTCCTTCAGTTAGTCCTGACGAAGGGTCTCGGCCTGAAACGTCGACTGCACCTCTTCCTACAGATGCTGCCTGGCCTGCTGCATTCACCAGCAACTTTGATGTGTGTTGAGTCGTGAAGGACAGGCGAGGGCCCAGTCTCACTGCCTGTGAACGGCCTGACAAGAAATTCAGGACCCAGTTGCAGAGTGATGAGCTGAGGCCTAGCTGGTGGAGTTTGGAGATGAACTTGCTGGGGATGACACAACTGTGGCGAACAAAAGAAGTCAAAGCCAACATAAAAGGCAAAGAGACTGCATACAATAGAGTAAAATTCATGGTAAGATTTTAAAAATCAACAGAAAGCAACTCAAAATGTCATTAAGAGGGTAAAGATGGAACAGGACAGAAAGCATGCCAATAATATTAAAGTGTCTTCAGATACATAACATGCAAAAGAGAGTTGAGTGTGGATATTGCACCACTGGAAAATGTTGCTGGAGGGGTAGTAATGTGGGCAAGGAAATGGCAGAGGAATTGAATAGGATTCTTGCATCAGTCTTCACTGTGGAAGACAGTATATAAGACCATAAGATAGAGGAGCAGAATTAGGCTATTTGGGCCCTTGAATCTGCTCCATCATGGCTAATTCTTCCTCAGCTTCAGTCTCCTGCTTTCTCTCCATATCCCTTCAAGCCCTCATGGGAAACATCCTTTCCACATTCACTCTATAAAGCCCTTTCAACATTTGATAGGTTTCAATTGGATCATCCCTCACTCTTCAGATCTAGTGAATACAGGCTCAGAGCCATCAAACAGTCTTCATATGACAAGCCGTTCAATCTAGGAATCATTTTCATGAACTTCCTTTGAACTCCCTTCAGTTTCAGCGCATCCTTTCTAAGATAAGGGACCCAAAACTGCTCACAATACTCACCAGTGCTTTATAAAGTCTCAACATTACATCCTTTCTTTTATGGTCTAGTCATTTTGAAATGAATGCTAATGTCACAATTGCAATCCTCACCACCCACCTAACCTGCACAAGGACTTTGTAGCTCAGATTTTTGTATTTTCTCTCCATTTAGAAAATAGTTTACCAAAGTGCATGACCATACACTTTCCAACACTGTATTTCATCTGCTATTTCTTTGCTAATTCTTCTAATCTGTCTAAGTCTATCTGAAGCCACTCTCATTTTCTCAAAATGACCTACCTTCATATCATCTACAAACTTTGCAAGAAAACCATCAATTCCATCATCCAATTCATGGCATTTAATGTAAAAAGAATCAATCACAGCATAGACCCTGTGGAACACGATTATCACCAGCAGCCAGTCAGTAAAGGTCCCCGCTATTCTCACTCTTTGTCTCCTGACAGTCAGCTACTGCTTTATCCATGCTGAAATCTCTCCTATAATGCCACAGGTTCGTAGCTTGTGAAGCAGGCTCATGTATGGCACCTTGTCAAGTGTCTTCTGAAAATCCAAGTATGCAACATCAACCAATTCTCCTTTGTCTATCCTGCTTACTTCTTCAAATAATTCCAACAAATTTGTCTGGCGAGTTTTTCCTTGAGGAAACCATGCTGACTACAGCCTATTTTTATCATGTGCCTCTAAGTACCCTGAAACCACACCCTTAACAATCAACTCCAACATCTTCCCAACTGTTAAGGTCAAACTAACTGGCTTTAATTTCTTTCCTTCTGCCTCCCTCCCTTCTTGACGAGTGGAGTGACATTTGCAATTTTCCAGTCTTCCGGAACCATTCCCGAATCTAGTGGTTCCTGAATGATCATTACTTATGCCTCCACAATCTCTTCAGCCACTCTTTCAGAATTATGTGGTGTGCTCCATCTGGCCCAGGTGACCTATCTAACTTCATTCCTTTACTTTCTCAAGAGCCCTCTCTCACACCTCCCACACTTCATGCTGCCCTGACACCTGGAAATTCGATCAGACTGCTAGTGTCTTCCACAGTGAAGACTGATGCAAAATGCATCTTCAATTCATCTGCCATTTCCTTGTCCGCCATTACTACCTCTTCAGGATTGTTTCATAGTGGTCCAATATCCACTTTTGCTTCTCCTTTACATTTTATGTATCTGATGAAACTTCCATATTCCATCTTTTCCTTAACTACTTTATTTAATTGCCTTCTGTTGGTTTTTAAAAGCTTCTCAATCCTCTAACCTCCCACTATCTTTTGCTCGATTATATGCCCTCTCTTTGCCTTTTTGGGCAGGTGGGGCTCGTCAGCCTTGGACAGCAGCCTGCCTAGGAGGAGGAAAACTCTGAGAAAGAGGGAAGCATACAATATGTTACCTCATCCAAGCCAAATCTCGCCTTACCCCTATGAGCCAAAACCGCTCTAATACTGGCACTCTCAAAAGAATGCTGCTCTGCGTGCATTTACGTTATATTTATCACCTTTTCTAATCAATCTCTCTCATTGACTCGTTGCTGCCCAAATCAGAGAAACTGTAGCAAAGCACTGCCTTTTAAATCTGAATTGTGGTCCTGATTGAAGTTTAACTCTTTTTACGCACTCTTTTCATTGATTACCCAATCGCTAGGTATCAAGTGTTCCCAACACAAACTTCTGTCACCTGCCTGTCTCCTTCCCTAATATCACACCCTCCCTCATTGGGACTTCTAATTGGGACTTGGAAGTGAAGGAAACTTTCCTGAACTCATTTGACAAACTTTATCCCATCTGGTCTTTTTACAGTGTGGAAGTCCCATTCAATGTGAGGAAAGTTAAAATCACCTACTATCATAATCTTATGTTTTTTGCAACAGTCTGTGATCTCTCTACAAATTTGTTCCTTTAAATCCCTTGGACTGTTGGGTGGTCTGTAATATGGCCCCATTAACATGGTCATACCTTTCAATTCCTCAGTTCGACCTGTAACACCTCACCAGACAAGTTCTCCAGTCCATCCAGACTGAGCACCGCTGTGACATTTTCACTGTCTAGTACTGTCACCCCTCCTCCTTTAATGCCTCCCGCTCTGTCACGTGAAAAACAAGGGAACCCCACAATATTGAGTTGCCAGTCCTGTCCTTTCTGCAACCAAGTCACCCTAATGGCTATGATATATAATTTCAGGTGTTGGTCCATGCCCTGAGCTCATCTGCCTTTCCTACGATACTTCTTGCATTGAAATATATGCATCTCAGGACATCACTCGAACCATGCTCAACCCTTGATTCCTGATCTCTGTCTCTACAACCTCTCAACTAACTGTTCTGGCACTCTGGTTCCCATCCTACTACAAATCTAGATACCTCACCCCCACCTTCTGTACAGCACTAGCAAACCTTCCTGCTGGAATATTAGTCCACTTCCAGTTCAGGTGTAAACTGTCTCTTCTATACGGGTCCCACATTCCCTGGAAGAGAACCCAATGATCAAAAAATCTTATGCCCTCCCTCCAACACCAGTTCCTTAGCCACGTATTAATCTGTATAACCTTCCTATTTCTTGCCTCACTTGCATGTAGCAATCCTGAAATCACAACCCTGGAGGTCCTGTCCTTTAACTCCCTGAACGCTGTTTGCAGAACCTTGTCACTCTTCCAACCTGTGTCATTGGTACCTATGTGGATCACGACCTCTGGTTGCTCACCCTCCCACTTAAAAATGCTGAGGACTCGATCTGAGAAGTCCTGAACTGTGGCAGCTGGGAAGCGACATACCATCTGGTAATCTTGTTCTCATCCACAGAGCCACCGTTCTGTTCCCCTAACAAACGAATCCCCGATCACCACAATTGATCTCCTCTCTCCCCATTTTCTTCTGGTTGGCAGAGCCACTCAGTGCCAGAGACCTGACCGCTGTGACTTCCGTCTGCTCGGTCATTCCCCCTCTGCTCGGTCATTCCCCCCTCTGCTCGGTCATTCCCCCTTCTGCTCGGTCATTCTCTCCTCCCCCAGCAGTATCCAAAGTGATATACCTGTTGTTGAGGGGGATGACCACAGAGATACTCTACACTGGCTGTTTACTCCCATTCCCCTTCTTGACTGTCCTGCACCTTGAGTGTAACTATCCCTCTATATGTACTTCCTATCACCCCTCAGCCTCCTGAATGATCCAGATTTTATCCAGTTCCAGCTCCAAATCCTTAACACGGATTAAATCCACTCTCAGCACCATGAACATCTATCTACTGGGCGACTGTTTGGGAGTGGGATCTGCCATTTTCCCCTCTAGGGGGATGGGACGATGCTCTCAATTTGGATGGTGCTCTGGACTTTTGTCTGACCATGAGTGGAATGTTATTTCAGGTTCCCGTGAACGTTGCTGTGGGATTCTCGAGGACAGGGTTTAGTCGTTGAGTGATGAAGTGGCAATATCTTCCAGCGATTCTCCTCCTGCTGGTCACCACGTCTCTTGGTAAGACAGTGCTGTGTTCCTGGGTTCCCCCTGCCCCAAATCCTCGGGACAACTTTCTTCCGATTGGGATGTCCTGGGTGGACAGTGTGGAACCTGCATCCTTGGTTGAGGTGGTTTACACTCACTAAACATTGAGTGATGAACCTCCCAGCGTTGGCGGAGACGGATGGGTTTTGGAAATCAGTGATCGAGGTGACCAGCGTCACAATCAGATCACAAGGTGTTGGAGCAGAATAAGACTATTCAGTCCGTCAAGTCAGCTCCTCCATTCATGTTCAAGTGTACCATAGAACCATAGAAACTACAGCACAGAAACAGGCCCTTTGGCCCTTCTTGGCTGTGCCGAACCATTTTCTGCCTAGTCCCACTGACTTGCACACAGACCATATCCCTCCATACACCTCCCATCCATGTATCTGTCCAATTTATTCTTAAATGTTAAAAAAGAACCCGCATTTACCACCTCATCTGGCAGCTCATTCCATACTCCCACCACTCTCTGTGTGAAGAAGCCCCCCCTAATGTTCCCTTTAAACTTTTCCCCCCTCACCCTTAACCCATGTCCTCTGGTTTTTTTCTCCCTTTGCCTCAGTGGAAAAAGCCTGCTTGCATTCACTCTATCTATACTCATCATAATTTTATATACCTCTATCAAATCTCCCCTCATTCTTCAACGCTCCAGGGAATAAAGTCCTAACCTATTCAATTTTTTTCTGAAACTGAGTTTCTCAAGTCCCGGCAACATCCTTGTAAACCTTCTCTGCACTCTTTCAACCTTATTTATATCCTTCCTGTAATTTGGTGACCAAAACTGAACACAATACTCCAGATTCGGCCTCGCCAATGCCTTATACAACCTCATCATAACATTCCAGCTCTTATACTCAATACTTCGATTAATAAAGGCCAATGTACCAAAAGCTCTCTTTATGACCCTATCTACCTGTGATGACACTTTTAGGGAATTTTGTATCTGTATTCCCAGATCCCTCTGTTCCACTGCACTCCTCAGTGCCTTACCATTAACCCTGTATGTTCTACATTGGTTTGTCCTTCCAACATGCAATACCTCACACTTGTCAGTACTAAACTCCATCTGCCATTTTTCAGCCCATTTTTCCAGCTGGTCCAAGTCCCTCTGCAGGCTCTGAAAACCTTCCTCACTGTCTTCTACACCTCCAATCTTTGTATCATCAGCAAACTTGCTGATCCAATTCACCACATTATCATCCAGATCATTGGTATAGATGACAAATAACAATGGACCCAGCACTGATCCCTGTGGCACACCACTAGTCACAGGCCTCCACTCAGAGAAGCAATTCTCTACCACCACTCTCTGGCTTCTTCCATCGAGCCAATGTCTAATCCAATTTACCACCTCTCCATGTATACCTAGCGACTGAATTTTCCTAACTAACCTCCCATGCGGGACCTTGTCAAAGGCCTTACTGAAGTCCATGTAGACAATATCCACTGCCTTCCCTTCATCCACTTTCCTGGTAACCTCCTCGAAAAACTCCAACAGTTTGGTCGAACATGACCTACCACGCACAAAGCCATGTTGACTCTCCCTAATAAGTCCCTGTCTATCCAAATGCTTGTAGATTCTGTCTCTTAGTACTCCCTCCAATAACTTACCTACTACTGACATTAAACTCACTGGCCTATAATTTCCCGGATTACTTTTCGATCCTTTTTTAAAGAACGGAACAACATGAGCCACTCTCCAATCCTCCGGCACTTCACCCGTAGACAGCGACATTTTAAATATTTCTGCCAGGGCCCCCGCAATTTCAACACTAGTCTCCTTCAAGGTCCGAGGGAACACTCTGTCAGGTCCCTGAGATTTATCCACTTTAATTTTCCTCAAGACAGCAAGCACCTCCTCCTTTTCAATCTGTACAGTTTCCATGGTCTCACTACTTGATTCCCTCAATTCCATAGATTTCATGCCAGCTTCCTTAGTAAATACAGACACAAAAAACCTATTTAAGATCTCCCCCATTTCATTTGGTTCCGCACAAAGCCGACCACTCTGATCTTCAAGAGGACCAATTTTATCCCTTACAATCCTTTTGCTCTTAATATACTTGTAAAAGCTCTTTGGATTATCCTTCACTTTGACTGCCAAGGCAACCTCATGTCTTCTTTTTGCCCTCCTGATTTCTTTCTTAAGTATTTTCTTGTACTTCTTATACTCGTCAAGCACCTGATTTACCCCCTGTTTCCTATACATTTCATACAACTCCCTCTTCTTCTTTATCAGAGTTGCAATATCCCTTGAGAACCAAGGTTCCTTATTCCTATTCAATTTGCCTTTAATCCTGACAGGAACATACAAACTCTGCACTCTCAAAATTTCCCCTTTGAAGGCTTCCCACCTACCAATCACATCTTTGCCAGAGAACAACCTGTCCCAATCCACGCTTTTTAGATCCTTTCTCATTTCTTCAAATTTGGCCTTCTTCCAGTTCAGAACCTCAACCCTGGGACCAGATCTATCCTTGTCCATGATCAAATTGAAACTCATGGTGTTATGATCACTGGAACCAAAGTGCTCCCCGACACAGACTTTTGTCACTTGCCCTAATTCGTTTCCTAACAGGAGATCCAATATTGCATCCCCTCTAGTTGGTCCCTCTATATACTGATTTAGAAAACTTTCCTGAACACATTTTACAAACTCTAAACCATCTAGACCCCTAACAGTATGGGAGTCCCAATCAATGTATGGAAAATTAAAATCTCCTACCACCACAATTTTATGTTTCCTGCAGTTGCCTGCTATCTCTCTGCAGATTTGCTCTTCCAAGTCTCGTTGACTATTGGGTGGTCTGTAATACAATCCCACTAATGTGGCCATACCTTTCCTGTTTCTCAGCTCCACCCATAAGGACTCAGTAGACAAGCCCTCTAATCTGTCCTGGCTGAGCACTGCTGTAATATTTTCCCTAACAAGCAACGCTACTCCCCCACCTTTCATTCCTCTGCCTCGATCACATCTGAAACATCGGAACCCTGGAATATTAAGCTGCCAGTCCTGCCCCTCCTGTAGCTTATTGTCATACAACCGTAACCATAGACACATATACAACCAAACGAAACAATGTTCCTCCGGACCAAGGTGCACAATACAGTACACACAACTCACATACAATCGTAACCATAGACACGTATACAGCCAAACGAAACAATGTTCCTCCGGACCAAGGTGCACAATACAGTACACACAACTCACATACAATCGTAACCATAGACACGTATACAGCCAAACGAAACAATGTTCCTCCGGACCAGGGTGCACGATACCGTACAGATAACTCACAACCGTACACACGAATACGGCCAAATGAAATAATGTCGCTTGGGACCAAGGTACACGATACAGTAAACGCAACTCACATACACAACTCATAAATTATTATCACCCCTATGACATGAAGAAATAACGCAGGGGATTTCCGATGCAAGATGAAAAGTAAACAGTATAATGCTGCTGGCATTTCTGATGAGACCTGGGTGTTGACAGGGAGTTCCGTGGTCTCACAGCCTGGGGAAAGAAGCTGTTTGCCAACCTAATGCTCCAGTACCTCCTATGGTTAGGTGTCAAAGAGATTGTTGACTGGTGGGAGGGATCACTGACAATGCTCAGGGCCCTGTGACTGCGGCACTCCTGATAAATGTGTCTGAAGGGTGGAAGAGAAACCCCGATGATCCTCTAGCCCGATGGCTGATTTATTAATCCTCTGAACACTATTCTCCTGCCTTCTCCCTGTAACCTTTGACCCCGATTAATCAAGAACCTCTCAATCTCCGCTTTAAATATACCCAATGACTCGGCCTCCACAGCTGTCCAGGAAAACAAATTCCACAGATTCTCCATCCTCTGGCTAAAGAAATTGCTCCTCGTGTCTGTTCGAAAGTGGTGTCCTCCTATTCTGAGTTGTGTTCCCTGGTCCTCAACTCCCCCACTCTCCACATCCTTCCCACCTCCACTGTATCCCAGCCTTTCAATATTTGATAGGTTTCGATGAGATCCCCGCTTGTTGTTTTTAACTGCAACACTTACAGGCCCAGAGACATCAAAGCTCCTTGGTTGTTAACCTTTCCATTCTTGTGATAATTTTCATGAACCCTGTCTGGACACTCTCCAAGGGCAGGACATCCATTCTGACAGACGGATGGTAAACGGCTTTATAGTTTTCAAATGTTATGATTAATGTTGTAATAATTATTCAGGAATGCAGCAGGTTAAGAGGCCCGTGTGCCTATGTCTGTCGGATATTCCTTTCCTCAAGTTTAATTGTTATTGAACCACACGTGAACACAGCCGAACGACACCGTGTAACTCTCGGGTCGAGGTGCAAACCACAGTCCCAATAGTCAGACACAGCACAAGGCACATTCAGCACACGAGACAGCAGTAAACATGCAGTTTCACAAAAATATAATCTAGCCCAGGTCCCTGAATGTCTTGCCCTGTGTTTTGATGATGCAGAGGATGTTGTCGGCAAGAAGAAGCTGATGCAGTCCGATGATCACTCGCTTGTAGATCCGCAAACACTATCCAGGTGGTCTTCCACTAAGCAAACACTAGCAGGCAGCACCAATCGCTCTCATTAATTTAACGTCTCTGCTGCCAGAATACTGTACAATAAATTACATGCAGTTTAAGTCAGTGGCGATAATTCTGTCTCTGTAAAGCATCCAAGGGTTTACTGTGCACACTCTGACTGCGTTTTGCCTGCACGTCTCCAGGGGAGTTCATCGTGATCACGCCGAGCATGCCTGTTGTGGCCGAGGTGGGCCAGAACGCTGTGCTGGGTTGCCAGCTGATTCCGGCCGAGGTCCTCGTGGAGATGGAGGTGCGCTGGTTCCGGACGGACTGGTCCCAGGTGGTGCACCTGTACCGGAAGGGGCAGGACATTCCTGATGTCCAGATGGCACAGTACTCCGGGAGGACGGAGCTGTTCAAGGATGCCTTTCCCCAGGGGAACGTCTCCCTGCTACTGAAGAAGATTACCGTGCGCGACATGGGCCGCTACAAGTGCTTCGTAGTCTCCAAGGCTGAGGACCAGGAGGGCTCTCTGCAGCTGCAAGTTGCCAGTGAGTGAGGTGTCGCCGGACAGCAGAAAATAGGCTGTGGGGATGATCTGAGGGCGCAGGTTTGCAGAGGACCGAGTGGGTATACTTTGTCCCAGTGGTCGCAAGACAGTACAGGCAGCAGGAGGTTAGCTGGGGGGTGGGGAAGTCTCCTACAGGGGATGAGCAATTGCAGAGGACTGGGGATGGAGTGGTTTCGGAGTGGACAGGAGGAATGTAGAAGAGCTGAAAAAGGTGAGAGGTGAAGAGGGTTTGAGGGGGTAGAGGGAGGGTACGATACTGGGAGAGGAGTGGGTGGGATGAGGGGAAAGGGAGGGCAGGATGAGGAGAGAGGGAGGGATTTGGGGAGGAGTAGTGGGAGTGTGGGATGAGGGGAAAAAGAGGGTAGGTTGAGGGGAGGGGAGTGGGAGGGCAGCATAAGGGGAGGGGAGCAGATTTGAGGTAGGGTGGAATAAGGGAATGGGAGTTAGGGAGATGGAGGCCAGGATGAGTGGAGAGAGGGAGGGCGGGATGACGTGATGGGAGTTGGGAGGGAGGCCGAGATAAGGGGAGGGGGGAGAGAGAGAGTGAGGGTGTGATAAGGGAAGGGGAGGGGTAGGAGGGAGGGTGGGATAAGGAAAGGGGAGGGGTAGGAGGGAGGGTGGGATAAGGTAAGGGGAGGGGTAGGAGGGAGGGTGGGATAAGGAAAGGAGAGGGGTAGGAGGGAGGGAGGAATAAGGGGAGGGGGTAGAGGGAGGGTGGGATGAGGGGAGGGAAGAGGGAGGGGAGTGGATTTGAGGGAGGGCAGAATGATGGGATGGGAGTTGGGTGGGAGGGTGAGATAAGGAGAGGGGAGTGGTGTTGAGGGAGTGTGGGTTGATGGGAGTTGAGGGGGAGTGGAGTTGAGGGAGGTTGGAATGATGGGAGCTGGGAAGGAGGGTGAGATAAGGGGAGTGGAGTGGATAGTGACAGTGGGATGCTTGGAAAGGACGAGCGAGTGCAGAGGAGGACGGGAGTCGGTGGGACTGTGCTGTGGAACGGTGGAGCTGGTGGCTTACTGAGATGGATGTACTGAGGGAGATGTTGGTACGTGTGGGGGGTGAGAGAGGTCATTACGGTGGGTCGGGGGAATGCAGGGGGCAACATGGATATTCTCCTTTGTGAACTCTTGTTTAAACTGAACTGGCACCATTGCCCACTGACACCCCTGCACCCTCCAGGTATGGGAGACCCGCCCACGATGAAGATGGTGGGCTACGAGGGCAACAGGATCCTGGTGGGCTGCGTCTCGGAGAAGTGGTTCCCGCGGCCGTTAGTGTTGTGGCGGGACGCCGCGGGCCAGCTTATCAGTGCACACCAGGAATCAGCAGAACCGGACGACGCTGGGCTCCTGAGGGTGGAGAGTGTCATCGCTGTGAGTCGCTCCACCCCTGGTGTGTACTCCTGTGTCATCCAAAACCAACTTCTGGGCCGGGAGCATGAGGGACGGCTGGAGATATCAGGCCCATTCACCACGTGCTCAGCTCCGGTCAATTTTACAGATGGAGTTACACATCTCGAGGAGAGTGATACGGGCTTTGAAGGTGGTGCAGAGGAGGTTCACTAGGTTGAGTTCGGAGATGAGGGGGTTAGCCTTTGAGGAGGGACTGAGTTGACTGGGACTATACTTGCTGAAATTAAATTTTGTAAAATCAATTTATAATCAGAATGCATATATGTTACGATATGCTATCTTGAGATTCATTTACTTGATGGCATTTACAAGAAATATAAAGAAATACAATAGAATTTCTGATAAACTGAAAAACAACTAAAAAAGAACATATTTTGCAAATAGGAAAAATAATATTGTGAACTTGCTTTGAAAATAGTTCCTGAAAGTGAGCACTACACACAAAATGCCGGAGGAGCTCAGCAGGCCAGGGAGCATATATGGAAAAGAGCACAGTCGCCGTTTTGGGCCGAGACCCTTCGGCAGGAGTTTGCAGTTGTAGAAGCACATTAGAGTTGTGGAGAGTGGAGTTGTCCATGCAGCTTCAGAGTCTGGGGTAATAATTGTTCCTGAACCTGGTGGTGTGGGAGCAAAGACTCTGGTTCCTCTTGCTTAGAAGAATGAGAGGGGATCTTCAAGGGCTTAGATTAGGGATTAACTTTATTTATCACAGGTACATCAAAATAGGGGACTCAATAGTGAGGGGAACAGACCGGAGGTTCTGTGGATGTGAACAGGACACCTGGATGGTATGTTGCCTCCCAGGTGCCAGCGTCAGGGAAATCTCAGATCGTGTCAACAACATTTTGGAGAAGGAGGGAAACCAGCCAGATGTCTTGGTACATATTGGTACCAATGACATAGGAAGGAAAAGCAATGAGGTCCTGAAAAGAGATTTTAGAGAGTTAAGTAGAAAGCTGAGAAGCAGGACCCCCCAGGTAGTAATTTCTGGATTGCTGCCTGTGCCACGCACCAGTGAGGGTAGAAACAGGATGATTTGGCAGATAAATGCGTGACTGAGAAAGTGGGGGGGGGGGGGGGTACCGGAGTGAAGAGGTTCAGGATAGAACGGATGGTAAAAAAGATAGCATGCAGTCAGGTTGGCAGAAAGGGCAGGCAGTTGGGTGATGGGACATAGTCGTAGGCAACAGGGTGAGTATCAAAACATTAGGGATATAGAATCAGAACGAGTAGCAGATACGGTACTCAAGATGTTGTATCTCAATGTATGGAGTATAAATGTCGCGGCTGCAGAAAAGGTGGATGTCATGGAGGGATTGTCCACGGAATCGCTGTGGATGGAGGTTAGGAACAGGAAATGGTCCATAACTCTACTGGGTGTTTTTTATCCTCATAGTAACATGGATATCGAGGAGCAGATAGGGAAACAGATCCTGGAAAGGTGTAATAGTAACAGAGTTGTTGTGGTGGGAGATTTTTAATTTCCCAAATACCATTTGGCATCTCCCTGGAGCAAGGGGTTTAGATGGGGTGGAGTTTGTTAGCTGTGTTCAGGAAGGTTTCATGACACAATATGTGGATAAGCCATCAAGAAGAGAGACTGTAATTGATTTGGTAGTGGGAAATGACTCTCCAGCACTCTCCTCCACCCCACCCCCCTCCCACCGCTCCTCCCACGCAACATTACCCACCGTCATACTTCATTGCAGACATGATATTAGACACCTCCCTGGAATCAGAAGATTCCTCGACGCCAATGTGGATGACATCAGGGGTCTGGGAGCCGAAGAGAAGGATGGCGTACCTCACACTCACCTCAAAGCGACTGATCTATTTGAAGAGCCTGTTGATTAGAGGAGTGCTTGCATTTCCCCTCAACCCAATATCCTCTCCCTGGACAACCCATTCCATCCAGCGTCCACGTTACTTCCTTTTAGGGAGGACGTGGAGGCTTTAGAGAGGTATAAAAGAGATTTACCAGGATGCTGCCTGGATTAGAAAGCATGTCTTACGATAGGTTGAGAGCTACTCAATGGTCCAAATTAGACCTTGTCAACGCCCTTTATAACTGCAAAATAATATTCCTACTACTGTAGTCAATACATTGACTTAGAAAGCTTTTACAGTTCTATATACCCGTGACATCACTTTCATTGAGATATGGATCTGTATTCTGTTCTGCACCATCACACACTGCCATCTCGATTACGGCACAATTCCCACCATTCGTGAGTCCTACCCTGTGCTATTCCCACCTTGTGTAAATCCCATTCAGTATATGTGCTATCCTTGTAAATCCCACACTTTTTAAACCTACCCTGTTTACCTCCTATTCTATGTTAATCCCACAGTTTGTAACTCCCACCCTGTGTGAGTCCCGCCCTGCGTGAGTTCTACCATGTCAATGAACTTGCTTATTATAGGAAAGACATTGAGGCTTTGGAAAGGGTACAGAAGAAATTTACCTGGATGCTGGTAAAGGAGGACTAGAGTTGACCTGATAGAGGTGTAGAAGATGATTAGAGACATAAATCGAATGGACAGCTGGAGACTTTTTCCCAAGTTGGAAATGGCTGATATGGGAGGACATAAGGTGAAGTCAGTGGGAGGTTTCTGTACAGAGAGTGGTGGGTGCATGGATTGCCCTGGCAGGGGTGGTGGTAGAAGCAAATGCACTGGGAGCATTTCAGAACCTCTTACATCAGCACTCATGGAGGGATGAGAAAAACGGAGGGCTATCGGGAGGGAAGGGCTGCAGTGGCACAGAGACAACACTGTGGTGGACAGGAAGGCTCTACAATGGGTGGTCAAAACTGCACAATACATCACTGGTACCAGCCTTCCCACCATCAAGGGCATATGCATATACAGAAAGGTGCTGGAAAAGGGCCAGTAACATCATGAAAGATCCCACTCATCCTGCTCATAGACTGTTAATCCCACTATCATCAGGGAGGAGACTACGGAGCATCCACTCTAGGATCACCAGACCCAAAAACAGTTACTTTCCCCAAGCAGTAAGGCTGATCAACCCCTCCACATCCCCACTTTACCATTCAACGCTTCGTTGTCAACATCCATAAAGAGGCCTGCCCTTCCATTGGTTAACTTTTTCTTCAATAGTGATAATGTTTTCACTTTTCCAGGCTGTGCTCTCATTTAAGTTTAGTGGTGTACACTTCTTATCAGAATTACACATGTTCATGTGAAGTGTTGAACCCTGTTTTCGATGATGAAAATATATCCCTTGAAGTTTTATCTGACTGTTGCGTAAATTTGTAATGTCTGTTTTTCCTCCCTCCTTCTATACTAGATAGTGTTAATCTAAGTGCATTAGAATGTATGTAATGTTTTCTGAAATTTGTCATTTCAGTTCTTGCTTTTCTTTGCAAGTTATCCAGATGTCAGGGCCGTGGAGCAGGCATCCAATCACAGACCCAGTACTGTACACACAGTGATATCAATTGAGTAACAAATCCTGAGGTGCAAACAAAGTTGGCATCAAAGTTCAGGCAGAGATCAAAACATCTAGAGAAATCCAAAAACCAGAATTGGGAAACAGGCAGAGTCGATATTCAGACAGACAGAGTACAGATACGAATGCTGGAAAGGCTCAGGAAAATTCACTGGCACAATCTCGCAACAAACAGGTGAAAACACAGGACTGAAATACACTGAGCAATAGGACCCTGGTCAGACCCCACTTGGAGTACTGTGCTCAGTTCTGGTCGCCACACTACAGGAAGGATGTAGAATCCATAGAAAGGGTGCAGAGGAGATTTACAAGGATGTTGCCTGGATTGGGGTGCATGCCTTATGAAGATAGGTGGAGTGAACTCAGTCTTTTCTCCTTGGAGTGACAGAGGATGAGAGGTGACCTGATAGAGGTGTATAACATGATGAGAGGCATTGATCGTGCGGATAGTCAGAGGCTTTTTCCTAGGACTGAAATAGCTGCCACAAGAGGGGACAGGTTTAAGGTGCTGGGGACTAGGTACAAAGGAGATGTCAGGGGTAAGTTTTTTACTCAGCGTGCTGAGTGTGTGGAATGGGCTGCCAGCAACGGGGGTGGAGGCAGATACAATAGGGTCTTTTAAGAGATTTTTGGAAAGGTACATGGAGCTTAGAAAAATAGAGGGCTATGGGTAACTCTAGTAATTTCTAAAGTAAGGACATGTTTGGCACGACTTTGTGGGCGGAAGGGCCTGTATTGTGCTGTAGGTTTTCTATGTTTCTATGAAATAAGGAGGATAATCTTGTTGCAATATTACAGATTGCCAGGTATGATATCATGGCCATCACTGAATAATGTCTGTAGTTGGGAGCTGAATGTCCAAGGTTACACATTATATCGGAGGGATAGGAAGGTAGGCAGGGGGGGTGGTGTGGCTCCACTGGTAAAGCATGGCATCAAATCAGTAGAAAGATGTGACATAGGATCATGTTGCGGAAACGGTATTACTGTACTCGGACACGAAGGGAAATCGCTTTTGAAAGTCTTTATTATAACATGATACGGGTCATGGAGAGCTCAAACTCTTAAAGCAGAATTCTTGAGACTCTGCCTGAATACACAGACTTTTCTCATAATATAGACATAGTGTGTGTTACCAAAAGCTTCCAAGCATGTTTGTGAAATACAGCATGTAAGCAGATAATCCTTTGCTCAATAATCATGTCTTAGCACAGTACAGAAAAAGGTATAATTAGGTTACTATTTCCTTATCTATTCAAAGGCCTTGAAGCAAGAAGAATTACATAGTACAACTAAAGAAGAAACAGAACATCACGTGATTATGCTTTGATTACTCCTTTTCAGGCTAGTTTAGTCATTTAGCAGTCCTTCAGGAGCACTTTAAGGCTGCTGTTAAAAAAAAAACTCTTTAACCCCTTAGTATCTAGCTAGTAACAAAAATTTCTTCCACAGTTCCCTCCTTGTTGATCTTTTTTAGATCAACATTCCTCCCATGGTAATTCCTCCTCTTCCTCATAAGGGGATTCATATCCATAGGGGAAGGGTCTTTCCTTTCCAGAATACACCTTTCTGCCCCCCCGGTGTCCTGTATGTGGTCTGTAGTTCATCACCTGGGATACCACCAGTACCTGAGGGCTGGTCAAAGTCCCTTTTATCAACTGACTACAGCCCAACCTTAAAAACACACGTACACAACACCCCAACATACGTACCACAGGCACTATTATAATTCCATGCATGACCCATTTTCCCCATCCGGGAAACTATTCCTGTAGCCCTTCCCACTAGTATCCTCCGCTATTAATGTTTTCAAATTGTTCTCCCATTTTCCTCATTTCCACAACCTTTTCCATTAGGTGCTAGTTCAAGTCAGTTATATTTTCTGAAACATCAGGGATGTAGGTACAACATTCTTCCCCTATCATAGCATCAGTTCCCCCTTTTTTCAGCCAATGTAAAGTCAAGGGCCATTAGATTTTGCAAAACTGTCTGCCGTATGGCGATCATCTCAGTGGTCAAGTCATACACTTGGGACAGAGTTTCTTCCAGAGCGTCAGCAGTGTTATTAGCTAATCATTCTAGGGCAGCAGCTAATTTAATTATTTATGTGGCAGTCCGACCCCCTCCATAGCTAGGAAACATTAGCATCCCGAATCGTTCTGCCTCTGATTTGCCCCTTCTTGTCCTAGTCTAATGGGGGGATCTATATCCCTTAAATGAAGCACTAGGTATGCTAAATAGCAGCACACACTCCATTCCTTATTAAGACAATTTTAAAATATCACCAGGCTCTCCTGGGAGCCAGGGGTCTGCCCTGCTCCCACACACCCAGTAAGTGCCACTTATGGTCGGGGAGGTTCGGCAGTGGTAAAGACGGTACAGCTGCTATTGCCCAGTTGATAAGGGGCACTAGAGTTATGATTACAATAACAAGTGGCATCCACCGGCTCAGAGGAGGGATCTATTCTAATTCCAAGTTTCAATTTTGAGAGATCCCTTGGGGTTGGCCGGAGGTACCATCCCTCAAAACAATAGGGGTAGCATTGATTCCTTCTCGGATTTCTTGTTTCAGAACAGTTTCCACCCCATTTTATTCCATTACCATACACCTGAAACAGAAGAATAGTATCAGTCTCATTTTGGGTGAAGGGAATCATGGACAAGGGTACCATGGTTTTCCCATGCTGCGGTACTTAAGCACATACCCAACAGGCTCCCTGCTTTACCTGCTGAGCATAGGTAAGACAAAAGGATAAAGAGGTATCAAAGTGACTACTACTCGCAATCTGAATTATTCCTCCCATGTACACCAACCCCCCACCTCCAATCTAATGCATCTTCGGTCCATTCTGACTCTGCTGGTTCTTAGTTGCTAGTTGATTCATTTGCCCTGCAGCTTTCCGCTTTCCATATAAGCATATAACAATTACAGCAGGGAAACAGGCCATCTCGGCCCTTCTAGTCCGTGCCGAGCTCTTACTCTCACCTAGTCCCCCTGACCTGCACTCAGCCCATAACCCTCCATTCCTTTCCTCTCCAAATATCTATCCAATTTAACTTTAAATGACAACATCGAACCTGCCTCAACCACTTCTGCTGTAAGCTCGTTCCACACAGCCACCACTCTCTGAGTAAAGAAGTTCCCCCTCATGTTACCCCTAATCTTTTGCGCTTTAACTCTCAACTCATGTCCTCTTGTTTGAATCTCCCCCACTCTCAATGGAAAAAGCCTATCCACGTCAACTCTATCAATCCCCCTCATAATTTTAAATACCTCTATCAAGTCACCCCTCAACCTTCTACGCTCCAAAGAATAAAGACACAACTTGTTCAACCTTTCTCTGTAACTTAGGAGATGAAACCCAGGCAACATTCTAGTAAATCTCCTCTATACTCTCTCAATTTTATTGACATCTTTCCTATAATTCGGTGACCAGAACTGTACACAATACTCCAAGTTTGGCCTTACCAATGCCTCATACAATTTCAACTTTGCATCCCAACTCCTATACTCAATGCTCTGATTTATAAAGGCCAGCAAACCAAAAGCTTTCTTCACCACCCCATCCACATGAGATTCCACCTTCAAGGAACTATGCACCATTATTCCTAGATCCCTCCGTTCTACTGCATTATTCAATGCGCTACCATTTACCATGTATGTCCTATTTTGATTAGTCCTACCAAAATGTAGCACCTCTCATTTATCAGCATTAAATTCCATCTGCCACCTTTCAGCCCGCTCTTCTAAGTGGTCTGAATCTCTCTGCAAGCTTTGAAAACCTACTTCATTATCCACAACTCCTCCTATCTTAGTATCTGCATACTTACTAATCCAATTTACCACCCCATCATCCAGACAAACAACATTGGACCCAGTACAGATCCCTGAGGCACACCACTAGACACCGTCCTCCAACCTGACACAGTTATCCACCATTACTCTCCGGCATCTCCCATCCAGCCACTGCTGAATCTATTTTACTACTTCGATATTAATACCTAATGATTGAACCTTCCTAACTAACCTTTACGACAGAGAAAGTACTCAGAAAGCTGAATAATCTAAAGGTAGATAAATCTCCCGGACCAGATGGAATGCACCCGTGTGTTCTGAAGGAAGTAGCTGTGGAGATTGCAGAGGCATTAGCAATGATCTTTCAAAACTCAATAGATTCTGGCATGGTTCCAGAGGACTGGAAGATTGCAAATGTCACTCCGCTATTTAAGAAGGGGGCAAGGAAGCAATAAGGAAATTATAGACCTGTTAGCTTGACATTGGTCGTTGGGAAGTTGTTGAAGTCGATTGTGAAGGACGAGGTTACGGAGTACCTGGAGGCATATGACAAAATAGGCAGAACTCAGCATGGATTCCTTGAAGGAAAATCCTGCCTGACAAACCTATTACAATTTTTTGAGGAAATTACCAGTAGGCTAGACAAGGGAGATGCAGTGGATGTTGTATATTTGGATTTTCAGAAGGCCTTTGACAAGGTGCCACACATGAGGCTACTTAACAAGATAAGAACCCATGGAATTACAGGAAAGTTACATACGTGGATAGAGCGTTGGCTGATTGGCAAGAAACAGAGAGTGGGAATAAAGGGATCCTTTTCTGGTTGGCTGCCGGTTACCAGTGGTGTTCCACAGGGGTCCGTGTTGGGGCCGCTTCTTTTTACATTGAATATCAATGATTTGGATTATGGAATAGATGGCTTTGTGGCTAAGTTTGCTGATGATACGAAGATAGGTGGAGGGGCCGGTAGTGCTAAGGAAATGGAGAGTCTGCAGAGAGACTTGGATAGATTGGAAGAATGGGCAAAGAAGTGGCAAATGAAGTACACTGGCAGAAGTAATAAACGGGCAGACTTATTTAAATGGGGAAAGAATTCAAAGTTCTGAGATGCAACAGGACTTGGGAGTCCTCGTACAGGATACCCTTAAAGTTAACCTCCAGGTTGAGTCGGTAGTGAAGAAGGCGAATGCAATGTTGGCATTGATTTCTAGAGGAATAGAGTATCGGAGCAGGGATGTGATGTTGAGACTCTAAGGCGCTGGTGAGACCTCACTTGGAGTACTGTGGGCAGTTTTGGGCTCCTTATTTAAGAAAGGATGTGCTGACATTGGAGAGAGTACAGAGAAGATTCACTAGAATGATTCTGGGAATGAGAGGGTTAACATATGAGGAACGTTTGTCCGCTCTTGGACTGTATTCCTTAGAGTTTAGAAGAATGAGGGGAAACCTCACAGAAACATTTCGAATGTTAAAAGGCATGGAGAGATTGGATGTGGCAAAGTTGTTTCCCATGATGGGGGAGTCTAGTACGAGAGGGCATGACTTAAGGATTGAAGGGCACCCATTTAGAACAGAAATGCGAAGAAATTTTTTTTTAGTCAGAGGGTGGTGAATCTATGGAATTTGTTGCCACGGGCAGCAGTGGAGGCCAAGTCATTGGGTGTATTTAAGGCAGAGATTGATAGGTATCTGAGTAGCCAGGGCATCAAAGGTTATGGTGAGAAGTCGGGGGAGTGGGACTAAATGGGAGAATGGATCAGTTCATGATAGAATGGCGGAGCAGACTCAATGGGCCGAATGGTCGACTTCTGCTCCTTTGTCTTATGGTCTTCCGTGTGGAACCTTGTCAAAGGCCTTACTGAAGTCCATATAGAGAACACTTATTGCTTTGCCCTCGTCAACTTTCCTCGTAACCTCATCAAAAAATTCAACAAGATTTGTCAAACATGACCTTCCACGCTCAAAGGAAGTGAATTGAAAAGAAGATGGCGGCGCGACACAGCGCCCGCTGCCACCGACACAGCGCCCGCTGCCACTCCGGCATGATATCTCTATTTGTTAACTAGGATTCTGTGCACAATCCTGATTTGATGGAGACAGACATGAGAAGTATGGAGAAACATCTGGAGAAACTTCTGAGCCGCTGCTACTGTGCGATGAAGAATCTCGGAGGGGAAGGCCCCAAAATCCATGGCTTTGCCTCTTACTTGGCAGACGGGGCCGGGCTCGAGCCGCTCGGCAGAAATGGTGCTCGTTGCTTGGTGTCGGAAGGCTGTTCGGAAGCTTGAAGTTTTCGGGTGGACTCAACAGTCAGCTGTGGTCAGGTGCTTCCAGGTGCTGCATCGGCAAGTCTGTGGAGCTGGAGGTTCATGGCAGGGAGAGTTTTCTTCCTTCTACCGTCTGCATGAGATGATGGGACTTTCCAGAGACTTTGAGCCTTTTTTTTACTGTGCCCATGGTCTGTTCTTCATCAAATTACGGTACTGCTTTGCACTTTTGTAACTATATGTTATAATTATGTGGCTTGTGATATCATACTGGAGGAACATTGTTTCATTTCTTAATGCATGCATTACTAAATGACAATAAAAGACAACTGCGTGTCCTCATAATCTAATCTAAATCCATGTTGACTGTTCCTAATCAGACCCTGTCTATACAGATAATTACATATACCATCTCCAAGAATACTTTCCATCAATTTACCCACCACTGACGTCAAACTCACAGGCCGATAATTGCTAGGTTTACTCTTAGAACCCTTTTTAAACAATGGAACAATATGAGCAATATGCCAATCCTCCGGCACAATCCCCGTTTCTAATGACAGTTGAAATATTTCTGTTAGAGCCCCTGCTATTTCCACACTAACTTCCCTCAAGGTCCTAGGGAATATCCTGTCCGGACCTGGAGACTTATCCACTTTTATATTCCCTAAAAGCACCAGTACTTCCTCCTCTTTAATCATTATACTTTCCATAACTACCCTTCTTGTTTCCCTTACCTTACACAATTGAATATCTTTCTCCTTAGTGAATACCGAAAAAAAGAAATTGTTCGAAATCAGCCCCATCTCTTTTGGCTCCGCACATAGCTGTCCACTCTGATTTTCTAAGGGACCAATTTTATCCTTCACTATCCTTTTGGTATTAATATAACTATAGGAACCCTTTGGATTTATTTTCACCTTTCTTGCCAAAGCAGCCTCATATCTTCTTTTAGCTTTTCTAATTTCTTTCTTAAGATTCTTTTCACATTCTTTATATTCCTCAAGCACCTCATTTGCTCCAAGCTGCCTATATTTATCGTAGATCCTTCTCTTTTGCCGAACCAAGCTTCTGATATCGCATGAAAACCATGGCTCTCTCAAACTTGTAACCTTTCCTTTCAACCTAACAGGAACATAAAGATCCTGTACCCTCAAAATTTCACCTTTAAATGACCTCCATTTGTCTACCAGTGCAGAGAGACAGAGGGGTGTAAAGTGAGGGTAGAAGCAAAAAGTACTAAGGAGAAAAGTAAAAGTGGCAGGCCGACAAATCCAGGGCAAGCATTAAAAAGGGCCACTTTTCAGCATAATTGTATAAGGGCTAAGAGAGTTGTAAAAGAGCGCCTGAAGGCTTTGTGTGTCAATGCAAGGAGCATTCGTAATAAGGTGGATGAATTGAAAGTACAGATTGTTATTAATGATTATGATATAGTTGGGATCACAGAGACATGGCTCCAGGGTGACCAGGGATGGGAGCTCAACGTTCAGGGATATTCAATATTCAGGAGGGATGAACATGAAGGAAGGGGAGGTGGGGTGGCGTTGCTGGTTAAAGAAGAGATTAACACAATAGAAAGGAAGGACATAAGCCGGGAAGATGTGGAATCGATATGGGTAGAGCTGCGTAACACTAAGGGGCAGAAGACGCTGGTGGGAGTTGTGTACAGGCCACCTAACAGTAGTAGTGAGGTCGGAGATGGTATTAAACAGGAAATTAGAAATGTGTGCAATAAAGGAACAGCAGTTATAATGGGTGACTTCAATCTACATGTAGATTGGGTGAACCAAATTGGTAAAGGTGCTGAGGAAGAGGATTTCTTGGAATGTATGCGGGATGGTTTTTTGAACCAACATGTCGAGGAACCAACTAGAGAGCAGGCTATTCTGGACTGGGTTTTGAGCAATGAGGAAGGGTTAATTAGCAATCTTGTCATGAGAGGCCCCTTGGGTAAGAGTGACCATAATATGGTGGAATTCTTCATTAAGATGGAGAGTGACATAGTTAATTCAGAAACAAAGGTTCTGAACTTAAAGAGGGGTAACTTTGAAGGTATGAGACGTGAATTAGCTAAGATAGACTGGCAAATGACACTTAAAGGATTGACAGTGGATATGCAATGGCAAGCATTTAAAGGTTGCATGGATGAACTACAACAATTGTTCATCCCAGTTTGGCAAAAGGATAAATCAAGGAAGGTAGTGCACCCGTGGCTGACAAGAGAAATTAGGGATAGTATCAATTCCAAAGAAGAAGCATACAAATTAGCCAGAGAAAGTGGCTCACCTGAGGACTGGGAGAAATTCAGAGTTCAGCAGAGGAGGACAAAGGGCTTAATTAGGAAGGGGAAAAAAGATTATGAGAGAAAACTGGCAGGGAACATAAAAATGGACTGTAAAAGCTTTTATAGATATGTAAAAAGGAAAAGACTGGTAAAGACAAATGTAGGTCCCCTGCAGACAGAAACAGGTGAATTGATTATTGGGAGCAAGGACATGGCAGACCAATTGAATAATTACTTTGGTTCTGTCTTCACTAAGGAGGACATAAATAATCTTCCAGAAATAGTAGGGGACAGAGGGTCCAGTGAGATGGAGGAACTGAGCGAAATACATGTTAGTAGGGAAGTGGTGTTAGGTAAATTGAAGGGATTGAAGGCAGATAAATCCCCAGGGCCAGATGGTCTGCATCCTAGAGTGCTTAAGGAAGTAGCCCAAGAAATAGTGGATGCATTAGTGATAATTTTTCAAAACTCATTAGATTCTGGACTAGTTCCTGAGGATTGGAGGGTGGTTAATGTAACTCCACTTTTTAAAAAAGGAGGGAGAGAGAAACCAGGGAATTATAGACCAGTTAGCCTAACGTCAGTGGTGGGGAAACTGCTGGAGTCAGTTATCAAGGATGTGATAACAGCACATTTGGAAAGCGGTGAAATGATCGGACAAAGTCAGCATGGATTTGTGAAAGGAAAATCATGTCTGACGAATCTCATAGAATTTTTTGAGGATGTAACTAGTAGAATGGATAGGGGAGAACCAGTGGATGTGGTATATTTGGATTTTCAAAAGGCTTTTGACAAGGTCCCACACAGGAGATTAGTGTGCAAACTTAAAGCACACGGTATTGGGGGTAAGGTATTGGTGTGGGTGGAGAATTGGTTAGCAGACAGGAAGCAAAGAGTGGGAATAAACGGGACCTTTTCAGAATGGCAGGCGGTGACTAGTGGGGTACCGCAAGGCTCAGTGCTGGGACCCCAGTTGTTTACAATATATATTAATGACTTGGATGAGGGAATTAAATGCAGCATCTCCAAGTTTGCGGATGACACGAAGCTGGGTGGCAGTGTTAGCTGTGAGGAGGATGCTAAGAGGATGCAGGGTGACTTGGATAGGTTGGGTGAGTGGGCAAATTCATGGCAGATGCAATTTAATGTGGATAAATGTGAAGTTATCCACTTTGGTGGCAAAAATAGGAAAACAGATTATTATCTGAATGGTGGCCGATTAGGAAAAGGGGAGGTGCAACGAGACCTGGGTGTCATTATACACCAGTCATTGAAAGTGGGCATGCAGGTACAGCAGGCGATGAAAAAGGCGAATGGTATGCTGGCATTTATAGCGAGAGGATTCGAGTACAGGAGCAGGGAGGTACTACTGCAGTTGTACAAGGCCTTGGTGAGACCACACCTGGAGTATTGTGTGCAGTTTTGGTCCCCTAATCTGAGGAAAGTCATCCTTGCCATAGAAGGAGTACAAAGAAGGTTCACCAGATTGATTCCTGGGATGGCAGGACTTTCATATGAAGAAAGACTGGATGAACTGGGCTTGTACTCATTGGAATTTAGAAGATTGAGGGGAGATCTGATTGAAGCGTATAAGATCCTAAAGGGATTGGACAGGCTAGATGCAGGAAGATTGTTCCCGATGTTGGGGAAGTCCAGAACGAGGGGCCACAGTTTGAGGATAGAGGGGAAGCCTTTTAGGACCGAGATTAGGAAAAACTTCTTCACACAGAGAGTGGTGAATCTGTGGAATTCTCTGCCACAGGAAGCAGTTGAGGCCAGTTCATTGGCTATATTTAAGAGGGAGTTAGATATGGCCCTAGTGGCTACGGGGGTCAGGGGGTATGGAGGGAAGGCTGGGGCGGGGTTCTGAGTTGGATGATCAGCCATGATCATAATAAATGGCGGTGCAGGCTCGAAGGGCCGAATGGCCTACTCCTGCACCTATTTTCTATGTTTCTATGTTTGTATTACATCCTTCCCATAAAACAAGTTGTCCCAATCCACTCTTTCTAAATGCTTTCGTATCTCCTCAAAGTTACCCTTTCTCCAATCAAAAATCTCAACCCTGGGTCCAGTCCTATCCTTCTCCAGAATTATATTGAAACTAATGGTATTGTGATCACTGGACCCGAAGGCACCCCAACGCATACCCCCGTCACCTGCCCTATCTCATTCCCTAACAGGAGATCCTACACTGCCCCTTTTCTAGTTGGTATCTCTATGTATTGCTGCTAAAAACCATCTTGCACACATTTTACAAACTCCAAACCATCCAGCCCTTTTACAGAATGGGTTTCCCAGTCAATGTGTGGAAAATTAAAATCTCCCACAATCACCATCTTGTGCTTACTACAAATATCTGCTATCTCCTTACAAATTTGCTCTGCCAATTCTCGCTCCCCATTAAGTGGTCTATAATACACTCCTATAAGCGTCACTACACCTTTCCCATTCCTCAATTCCACCCAAATAGTCTCCCCAGATGAGTCCTCTAATCTATCCTGCCAAAGCACCGCTGTTGTATTTTCTTTGACAAGCAATGCAACACCTCTCCCTCTTGCCCCTCTGATTCTATCACACCTGAAGCAATGAAATCCAGGAATATTTAGTTGCCAATCACACCCCTCCCACAACCATGTTTCACTAACAGCTACAACATTGTATTTCCAGGTATCAATCCATGCTCTAAGCTCATCCATCTTTCTTACAATGCTCCTAACATTAAAATAGATGCACTTAAGAAACTCTCCACCTCTGTTTATCCCTAATGGAGCAAACAACTTTGTTATCGTTTTCTTCCTTCTGCCCTACGTCTTGTGTCTGAGTGCTCCCGTTCTCTGTCCCCTGCCTATCCTCCCTCACAGACTGTCTACTAGCTTTCTCTATTAATGAACTAACCTTCATTGTCCTAGTCTCTTCATTTTGATTCCCACTTCCAAACCATTCTAGTTTAAAGTCTCCTCAGTAGCCTTCGCAAATCTCCCCACCAGGATATTGGCCCCTCTAGGATTCAAGTGCAATCCGTACTTTTTGTACAGGTCACACCTGTGCCAAATGAGGTCCCAATGAATCAAAAACTTGAATCCCTGCCCCCGCTCCAATCCCTCAGCCACGCATTTATCCTCCATCTCATTCCATTCCTACTCTCACTGCCGCGTGGCACACTTTCGACGGGTGATGTTTTCTGCATCTAGCTGCAGGAACCCAATCTTCTTTTCCGTCTACTCTCAGGGCCATCTGGGTGGTTAGCAGCACAGTGTAAGGTCCTTTCCACCTAGGAGAAAGAGAATCTGTTTAAAATTTTTACATATACTTGGTGTCCTGGTTGCAATGCATGTACGGGGGCATCTCCAACAGGGGCCTGTGCCTGTCCCATCCTCCCATGCAGTTCAGCCGCTGTTTCACACATGGCCTGTGCATAGGCCAGAGTTTGCTCATCATTCCATATCAGAGCCAATTTTTCGGCACATACTGGGGGTCTGGCCCCTGTGGTCATTCAGCGTCCCATGAGGCGTCACCCCTGTAGCTCTATTCTTTCTATTTTGCATTGCATTCAACACTATGGGGAGAGCTTCTGACCATGACAAGCTATTATCCTGACACACTTTGGACAAGGCATTTTTCAGTTCCCTATTCACCCTTTCCACTATCCCCGATGACTGAGGCTGATAGGGAACATGAAATGTCCATTGGAATCCCATGGCCTGCACTAAATCCTTCACTATTCTGCTGGTAAAATAGGTACCTCGGTCACTATTTATCCACATCTATGTGTTATTTCCTTCCACAATATTTTCACCACCGTCCTAGCATCATCTTTTCGAGTAGGGTAGGCTTCCACCCATCGAGTGAACATGTCCACTACTACCAGCATACACTTATATCCCGATCGGAGGGCATGTGTGCGAAATCAATTTGCAGATTTTCAAAGGGTAATTTAGGCATCAGAAAGTGATCATACTTGGCTCCCTGCTTTCCCGGATTGTACTGTTGACAGACGGGACAAGATCGCACAAATTTTGTATGACTGGGGTTATACCAAGGGCATTGGGGGTAAGGTATTGATGTGGATAGAGAACTGGTTGGCAGACAGGAAGCAAAGAGTGGGAATAAACGGGACCTTTTCAGAATGGCAGGCAGTGACTAGTGGGGTACCGCAAGGCTCAGTGCTGAGACCCCAGTTGTTTACAATATATATTAATGACTTAGACGTGGGAATTAAATGCAGCATCTCCAAGTTTGCGGATCACACGAAGCTGGGTGCAGTGTTAGCTGTGAGGAGGATGCTAAGAGGATGCAGAGTGACTTGGATAGGTTAGGTGAGTGGGCAAATTCATGGCAGATGCAATTTAATGTGGATAAATGTGAGGTTATCCAGTTTGGTGGCAAGAACAGGAAAACAGATTATTATCTGAATGGTGGCCGATTAGGAAATGGGGAGGTGCAACGAGACCTGGGTGTCATTGTACACCAGTCATTGAAAGTGGGCATGCAGGTACAGCAGGTGGTGAAAAAGGCGAATGGTATGCTGGCATACATAGCAAGAGGATTCGCGTACAGGAGCAGGGAGGTACTACTGCAGTCATACAAGGCCTTGGTGAGACCACGCCTAGTGTACTGTGTGCAGTTTTGGTCCCCTAATCTGAGGAAAGACATTCTTGCCATAGAGGGGGTACAAAGAAGGTTCACCAGATTGATTCCTGGGGTGGCAGGACTTTCATATGATGAAAGTCTGGATCGACTAGGCTTATACTCTCTGGATTTTAGAAGATTGAGGGGGGATCTGATAGAAACGTATAAAATTCTAAAGGGATTGGACAGGCTAGATGCAGGAAGATTGTTCCCGATGTTGGGGAAGTCCAGAACGAGGGGTCACAGTTTGAGGATAAAGGGGAAGCCTTTTAGGACCGAGATGAGGAAAAACTACTTCACACAGAGAGTGGTGAATCAGTTCCTTGGCTATATTTAAGAGGGAGTTAGATAAGGCCCTTGTGGCTAAAGGGATCAGGGGGTATGGAGAGAAGACAGGTATCGGGTTCTGAGTTGGATGATCAGCCATGATCGTACTGAATGGCTGTGCAGGCTCGAAGGGCCGAATGGCCTACTCCTGCACCTATTTTCTATGTTCCTGTACCACTGCTGATCAATTGCATGCTGCATCTCTCCTTTGCCCATGTGTGCCTGTGCATATAGTAGGCGACACAGGGGCAAAAACAGGGTTCTTGGACATACTACCCGCCCATCTGGGTGAAACCAAAATCCATCCCTACAGTAGCATTGTACTTTTTCCCATGTTTGTTTTTCTTGTGAGCTAGAGTTTTGCTGCGCTGCCTGCAACTCAGAGGGCTCCAAGACAGGGACAGGGGGTTCACTGGAAATACAGAAAGCTTGTAAGACTGGCTTCTGGCTGGCTGCTACTCTCTCGGCAACTTCGTCAGCACGGGCATTTCCCTGGGAAATTTCATCTGTGGCTCTAGTGTGAGCTTCACATTTAATAATCGCTAATTGCTTTGGTAGTTGAATAGCTTCCAGCAAATTAAGCACCACTGAGAATGTTTGATGAATTTCCCCGCCGATGTAATGAATCCCCTGTTTTTCCATATTTGTCTGAAATCATGTACCACGCCAAAGGCATAGCCAGAGTCCGTATATACATTAGCCGTCTGACGCTTATTAGCCAGTATACATGCTCGGGTTAGGGGGAAAAGTTCTGTCGCCTGTGCTGAAGTTCCCTGGGGCAACCCATAGGCCTCCACTGTCCAGTGTGAACCCACTATGTGTCACAATGGGTCGGGGGGCATTGGAAGCAAGGGTGGACCCAAATGCAAGACACATCTTGTGAGGTTAATTAAATTGAGTTTATTGTTTGATACCGGGAGAGCAAAGCAGAAGCAGGAATAGCGAACTGGACAAGGACTCAGGACTACGACTAGGCTGGGACAAGGGTCTGGGCTAGGACTCTGAATCGGATCCCAGAACTGGAGGCGACATGAAGAGGCTACGGTATGGACTCCAAGCCAGGGACTGGGCAAGGACCCAGTACCTGGGTCTTGCCTCGAGCTCGGACCCCAGAACCAGGCATGGACATGACATGGGCTAGGGAGAGGAGGAACATGGAAAAACAGAGCTTCAGTCTTGGGAGAGCAGGTACGTGGAACCATGAACAGATACACAGAACAGAGAGTCAGGACCCCTCCTTGGGTACAGGACATAGGGCCTGGACTCATGAACCCCCGCAGGGCAACGGCAAGACGGCCTGACTTACCCCATGGAGGCGAGGATAAGACAAGACAAGACATGACTCCACACGGGGCAATGGCAAGGTGGCCAGACTTTCCCCACGGAGGCGAGGACAAGACAAGACAAGACATGACCCCCCACGGGGCAACGGCAAGACAGCCGGACTTACCCCACGGAGGCGAGGACAAGACAAGACCAACACCAAAGAACACCAGACAATACCAATCTAGCTCCGGCAATAGAACTAGAACGAGGTGCAGGCAAGGGCTGCAGACGAGGGCTAGAGGCGAGAGAGGCAGAGAAGGGATTCAGACAGTGGGGTAGGACAGGAATCACAGACCACCAGGGCCAGGACTTGACTTGGAACTTGGATGCCGCCAGGGCCAGGACTTGACTCAGAACTTGACTCAGAACTTGGATGCCACCAGGGCCTGGACTTGACTCGGAACTTGGATGCCGCCAGGGCCTGGACTTGACTCGGAACTTGGATGCCGCCAGGGCCTGGACTTGACTCGGTACTTGAATGCCGCCGGGTAGTGGCGAGCTCTCAACTCGGCCCGGGAACAGTAGACAGCGGTTCTTGATTCCCTCCAGTGGGTTAACTGATGGGCCCACCTCGGTGAGGAAGCTTTGCAGGCTCGCTTTGGCGAGGTAACTGGACAGGGTTGCTCCGGTGAGGAAAGGCGAATTACCGGCACTCGCTTTGGGCAGAGACTAGATTTGCTCCGGCCAGATGACATTGGCATGCTGTACCTTGGTGACTTTGCAAACGCTCCCGCCCTGAACAGCTGAAAGCTGGAGACTATAAACTACCGGTTGGCCGAGAGTAAATTGCCTCTAATCACCAAGGCCGAGGGACATGGGAAAACAGGGAACCAATGGTCTGGATCGTAACATAAACAAAGTAAATTTAAAGAGACCCCAATCCGGACCATGACACTATGGCGTATCTGGCCAAGAGTAGATCGTCTCTGGGCTTAGGTGAAGATCCATCGGTAAAAACGATCAGGTCCCGATTCAGCAAAGGGTCTGCTCTCAGATCCACTCTGGGGGAGGTTACGGTAAGCCAGTTCCCAGGCTGCTGCTCGGTGGTGAGACTTGCATTCCATGACCATGCGGGAATGGGCAATATGTTAATCAGCCGGAACTGTTTTCCAGGGTAAAGGGAAATTGGAGCAGAGAGAATGAACAAATTCCGATGTTACACACATAAAAGTTGCTGGTGAACGCAGCAGGCCAGGCAGCATCTCTAGGAAGAGGAAGACCTCTTCCTAGAGATGCTGCCTGGCCTGCTGCATTCACCAGCAACTTTTATGTGTGTTGCTTGAATTTCCAGCATCTGCAGAACTCCTGTTGTTTGCGTTTAAATTCCGATGTTAGATACCTTCACCAACCTGGGAGCAGCAGTGGAGACAGGAGCATAATGCAGGATTCCGGGAGACAAAGGGGCAGGAGAGAGAGTAAACTGATGGGTTGGTGAGGATTTTCACTCTGTGTGTAGACATTGGGACAGAAAGTGACACTGATAGGAGAGTTCACTATCCAATCACCACCTGTTAATGGAATTCTGACCTCAGTAAACTCTATTTAACATTATTGTTCAGTATTGATTGAAATGGATGAGACCACACGGACTGTATCAGCTGAACTCGCTCATTTTCACATTTTCAAGGGCAGTCTGCTGGCAGACTCACAGGTGAATTTTCACCACACCTGGAACAAGTACTTTGGACCCTGGGTGGTGGTGAGTGAGATGCCTGGGCTGGTGTAGCCCTTATCTCTCTTGCAGGGATGAGTGCCAGGAAGGAGCTCAGTGGAGAGGGTCAACTGGACAAGGGAGTCACGTAGAGTGCTATTCCAACAGGAATCTGATGTTCGGCTCTCGTGGAAATATTTATGGTGGGTGGGCGACACGGCAACCTGGTGGTATCGCAATTGCTTTACAGCGCCAGTGATCCCTGAGAGAGTTCAATTCCTGCTGCTGTCTGTAAGCTGTTCATACATTCTTCCCGTGACCGTGTGGGGTTCCACCGTGTGAATCAGTTTCCTCCCACATTCCAGTGGTGGATGGGACCAGCAGGGAGAGTGGGCATATTCCAATGTTCAGTGCAGACAACCCACCTGTCCAGGAAGTTCCGGGAGTCTCCCACATATGAATAGCGGCTCCCTGATGCCCCCAAATTATATACAATATCACGGAAATCAATTTTTTTGAGAGTGAGCGAGCGAGAGAGCGCGAGAGAAAGCAAAAGAGAAAACACGAGAGCGACCACGAGAGACAGCGAGAGAAAAAGCAAGCACGAGAGAGAGAGAGAGAGAGAGAGAGAGAGAGAGAGAGAGAGAGCACGCCATGGGAGAGTGTTCCAAAAAAAGAAAATATAAAACGTACGTCACCCCAGACTACCCTAAAGTGTACCCCTGCCAAATAGGTGTCAAAATAATGACAGTGTTGCTCGCTGCACTGTTAGCAACAGTGACTTCTCTGTTGCCCATGGTGGGTTAAGACTGTAAAAGACATGCTGAGGTGAGTTTAACAGGTGTCATTCATTCATTAGCATAGCTAACATTATTTAAACTAGCTGGCGAGCTGCTAAGGGGCTACTCTATTGCAGACATCCCACCTCTCCCGGAAGTCTCCTGCAAATTGATGGTGCTACCTCCCTGAAATGAGTTTTTGCAGGGTGGGATGTCTGTCAGTGCCTTCACTGATCAGGAGCATCGGTGGGGACAGAAGCACAATCTGGGATTCCGTGGGACGAGAGAGAGGAAATTGATTGGTCGGTGGGGATTTTCACTCACACTGTGTGTAGAGGTGGAGATAGTAAATTGCACTAATAGTAATGTTTTTTTTTAAATATCTCCTTAGAGCAGCAGGGTTGAGAGGTGACCTGATAGAGGTGTATAAGATGACAAGAGGCATTGATTGTGTTCCTAGTCAGAGGCTTTTCCCCAGGGCTGAAATAGCTAACACGAGGGGGCATTGTTTTAAGGTGCTTGGAAATAGGTACCAAGGGGATGTCAGAGGTAAGTTTTTCACACAGGGAGTCTTAAGTGTGTGGAAGGCACTGCCAGTGAAGGTGGCAGAGGTGGATATAATAGGGTATTTAAAGAGACTCTTAGATAGGTACATGGAGCTTAGAAAAATAGAGGACCATGCAGTCGGGAAATTCAAGGCAGTTTCTAGAATAGGTTAAGCAACACACATAAAAGTTGCTGGTGAACGCAGCAGGCCAGGCAGCCTCTCTAGGAGGAGGTACAGTCACCATTTTGGGCTGAGATCCTTCGTCAGGACTAACTGAAAGAAGAGCTAGTAAGAGATTTGAAAGTGGGAGGGGGAGGGGGGAAGCCCAGAGGATGGGCAAGGGGTATAGTGAGAGGGACAGAGGGAGAAAAAGGAGAGAGAGAAAAAGAATGTGTATATATAAATAAATAACAGATGGGGTATGAGGGGGAGGTGGAGCATTAGTGGAAGTTTGAGAGGTCAATGTCAACACTCCTTTTTCTCCCGCTGTCCCTCTCACTATACCCCTTGCCCATCCTCTGGGCTTCCCCCACTCCCCCTTTTCCTTCTCCCTAGGCCTCCTGTCCCATGATCCTCTCATATCCCTTTTGCCAATCACCTGTCCAGCTTTTGGCTCCATCCCTCCCCCTCCGGTCTTCTCCTATCATTTCAGATCTCCCTTTCCCCCTCCCACTTTCAAATCTCTTACTAGCTCTTCTTTCAGCTTGTCCTGACAAAGGGTCTCGGCCCGAAATGTCGACTGTACCTCTTCCTAGAGATGCTGCCTGGCCTGCGGCGTTCACCAGCAACTTTTATGTGTGTTGCTTGAAATTCCAGCATCTGCAGATTTCCTAGTGTTTGCGCTCTAGAATAGGTTACATGGATGTCACAACACTTTTGGCTGAGGGACCTGTAATGTACTGTAGAGTTCTACGTTCTATTATCCAATCACTTCATCTATTAACAGAATACTAACCTCAATATTGCATTATTATGAAGGAATTGATTTAAATCAATGACACCACACGAACTGTAGCAACCAAAGTCGCTCATTTCGATCTTCTCAAGGACAGTCGGTGGGCAGTAAATGCTGGTCCTGCTGCCGATGCCCATATTCCGTAAACAATAAATTCTTGCCCATTTTTTTCACTTTGACAATAAATTTACCCTGCAATTATACCTCCTAAACTAATGTGGATAAATTCATTCACCTCTCTTATTTATATGCCTTTTGTTTGCCTCTCTCTGACTGCATGTCTGTGACTAGTTATGTTCCCCAGCGATCAGTACTGAGCCCACTGTAGTTTGTCTTCAGTATCAATGACCTGGGTGACAATATGGAAAACTGAATCATCAAGCATGGAGATTGCCCCAAGATTGGGCCGTAATGGATAGCAAGGAAGACTATCAAAGCTTGAAGTAAAATCCTAACAAAATAGAAAAAAAAAGCTGAAAATGGCAGATGAAATGTAATCCAAACAAGGGTTGCTGTAGTTTTTGGAGGACAATCCAGGGTAGTACTTACATGGTTAATGTCAGTGAACTGAGGAGGACAGTAGAGCAGAGGAATCTGGGAACACAGAACCAGAATACCTTGAAAGTGGTGTCACGGGTAGAAAGGTTGTAAAGAGATATTTTGGCAGATTTTCCTTTTATAAATCAAAGCAACTTTTGAGCTGGGATGTTATGGTAAAGTTGTACAAGATGTCATCGAGGTCTAATTTGGAGTATTGTGTGCAGTTTTGGTCACCTACCTACAGGAAAGATATCAGTAAGATCAAAGGAGTATTTAGAGAAAATGTATAAGATTATTGACAGGATTTGAGGACCTGGGTTATAGCGTATGGTTGAACAGATGAGGAGTTAATTCCCTGGAGCTTAGGTGTGTGAGGACCGATTTGAGCAAAATAATGAGCAGTACAGGACATATAGGCTAAGTACATGCAGGCTCTTCCATTATGTTTGGGTGAGACTACAACTAGGGTGAAATATTGAAGGAGAATCTGGAGGGGAATATGTTCACTGAGAGAGTGGTATGAGTGCAGAGCAAGCTGCCAGAGGAAGAGGTTTGATGTCAATATTTAAGTTTGGATAAGTACGTGCATGGCTGTTGTCCAGGTGCAGATCAATGGCATTATGCAGAACAATAGTTCGACATGGCAGAACTCAGCATGGATTCCTTAATGGAAAATCCTGCCTGACAAGCCTATTACAATTTTTTGAGGAAATTACCAGTAGGCTAGACAAGGGAGATGCAGTGGATGTTGTATATTTGGATTTTCAGAAGGCCTTTGACAAGGTGCCACACATGAGGCTACTTAACAAGATAAGAGCCCATGGAATTACAGGAAAGTTACATACGTGAATAGAGCATTGGCTCATTGGCAGGAAACAGAGAGTGGGAATAAAGGGATCCTATTCTGGTTGGCTGCCGGTTACCAGTGGTGTTCCACAGGGATCAGTGTTGGGGCCGCTTCTTTTTACATTGTACATAAACGATTTGGATTATGGAATAGATGGCTTTGTGGCTAAGTTTGCTGATGATACGAAGATAGGTGGAGGGGCCGGTAGTGCTGAGGAAATGGGGAGTCTGCAGAGAGACTTGGATAGATTGGAAGAATGGGCAGAGAAGTGGCAAATGAAGTACAATGTTGGAAAGTGTATGGTTATGCACTTTGGCAGAAAGAATAAACGGGCAGACTATTATTTAAATGGGGAAAGAATTCAAAGTTCTGAGATGCAACGGGACTTGGGAGTCCTCGTACAGGATACCCTTAAAGTTAACCTCCAGGTTGAGTCAGTAGTGAAGAAGGTGAATGCAATGTTGGCATTCATTTCTAGAGGAATAGAGTATAGGAGCAGGGATGTAATGTTGAGGCTCTATAAGGCGCTGGTGAGACCTCACTTGGAGTACTGTGGGCAGTTTTGGTCTCCTTATTTAAGAAGGGATGTGCTGATGTTGGAGAGGGTACAGAGAAGATTCACTAGAATGATTCCTGGAATGAGAGGGTTAACACATGAGGAACGTTTGTCCGCTCTTGAACTGTATTCCTTGGAGTTTAGAAGAATGAGGGGAAACCTCATAGAAACATTTCGAATGTTAAAAGGCATGGAGAGATTGGATGTGGCAAAGTTGTTTCCCATGATGGGGGAGTCTAGTACGAGAAGGCATGACTTAAGGATTGAAGGGCGCCCTTTCAGAACAGAAATGCGAAGAAATTTTTTTAGTCAGAGGGTGGTGAATCTATGGAATTTGTTGCCACGGGCAGCAGTGGAGGCCAAGTGATTGGGTGTATTTAAGGCAGAGATTGATAGGTATCTGAGTAGCCAGGGCATCAAAGGTTATGGTGAGAAGGCAGGGGAGTGGGACTAAATAGGAGAATGGATCAGCTCATGATAAAATGGCAGAGCAGACTCGAAGGGCCGAATGGCCTACTTCTGCTCCTTTGTCTTATGGTCTTATGTTCCAAAGGCTCTGTTTCTGTGTTGTAGTGCTTCACGACTGGATGCCTATTTGCAGAATTTGTCTTCTTTTGTACATTGATTGCTTGTTTGCTTGTGTATATTTTTCCCGAAATTCTATGATATTTACTTTGCTGTAAACACTGACAAGAAAATTAATTTCAAGGCTGTACATCGTGACATATACGTACTTTCCCTTTCTTCCATGGCCTTCTTTGTCTCTTTGAACAATCAACTTTCTAGCTCTTTGCTTCATCCCTCCCCAGCAAAGTTTCACCTATCATCTGGTGTTTCTTTCTCCCATCCCCACCCCTCCACCTTTCAATTCTACTCCTCAGCTTTTTTCTCCAGTCCCGTCACCGGTACTTTTTTCCCCATAGACACAGCCTGGCCTGCTGAGTTCCTCCGGCTTTGTATGTGTGTTGCTCGGATTTCCAGCATATGCAGGTTTTCTCTTGTTTTGTGAGAAGGTTTCCCAGATTGCCTTGTGGTAGGGTGGGGAGGGGAGTGGTGGTGGTATCCTCAGAGAGATTACACTGACTGAGACTGTCTCAACATTAGAGAAATAAGAGGTGGTCTGACTGAGACAGACACAGGGTGTTGACAGGTCAGAGGCAGGAATGATGTTTCCGCTGGCTGGGGTGTGAAACCAGCGGGTCACAGACTCACAATCAGAGGTCACCTCAGCAGGACTGAACTGAGGAGAAATCTTCTCACCCAGAGTGCAGTGAATACTTGGAATTTTCTCCACAAATATTGAAAGTTCAGAAGGCAAATTTAGGGGGTCAGCAATGATGGGAAAATCTGCAGAAAAGTGGCACTGAGGTCAAAGTTCAGCCATGTTCTGACTGTGCGATTCTGTGCAGTAGCAACCCACTCTTCCCCGTGCCAGACAGTGATGCAGCCAGTTAAAACGTCTCCACATTGCATCTGTCGACATTTGCAAGTGTCTTTGATGTCATATGAAATTATCTCAAATACCAATGAAATATAGCCACTGTCGTGTCTTCTTTGTACTACAGTCCTCCATTGGCATCTCATTTGTTCCTAACTGCCTATACCTCCTTTTTTTTTCCTAATCAGGGCCTCAATATCACTTGAAAACCAAGTTTCCCTGCACCTTTTAGTCCAGCAGTCACATACAAGCTTTGTGCTCTCAAAATTTCACTTTTGAAGGTCTCCCACTTCAAGTCACCTTTTCCAGAAAGCAGCCTGTCCCAGTCCTCACTTGCCAGATCCTTTCTGATACCATCAAAATTGGCCTTTCTCCTATTTAGAATCTCAACCCAGAGACTAGACCTATGTACGTGCATGTTTACTAATAGCATTGTGATCACTAGATGCAAAGTGTTCCCCTACACAAACCTCTGTCACCTGCGCTGTCTGATTCCCCAACAGCAGATCAAGTATCACATTCAAAATGCCGGAGGAGCTCAGCAGACCAGGCAGCATTTGACAACCTCGATCCCATCTAGTCATTTTACAGTATAGGAGACCCAGTCCATATGTGGAAAGATAAAAATCACCCACTATAACAACCATATATTTCTTGCAACAGTCCATGATATCTCTATGAATTTCTTCCTCTAAATTTATGGATCTTCAGAAAGCCACAATACTAAACACCACTGGAGTGGTCCAAAAATTCCTAGCAATGGAAATCTGAGTCTGCTTGTCTAGGCCTGAACCTTAGGCTTTACCAGCTTGAGCCGAGGGAAAAAAAAATAATAATAATGACTTACCCAACACTATTGATATAGATGATGTAGTTCAAAGTGCTTTACAGTGGGATAAAGTTCAAAAATCAAAGTACATTTATCATGAAAATACACAGACATTATATAACCTTGAGTTTCCTCTCCTAGCAAGCAGCCACGAAACAAAGAAACAAATAGAACCCATTAAAAAGACCTTCGAACAGCCAATATTCAGACGAAAAAAAACATTTCCTGCAAAATAATAAATTGCAAGCAAATAGCGTTCTGAACTGGTCCGTGAAGAGAGTCATAAAATAAAATAGACAATAAAAGACAGAAAATGTTGCTTAAAAGCACAGCCGCCACAGAGGGTTTCCTATTTTTCAAAACACGACTTTACCTATCGAATTCCACAGTGGAGCAGTGAGAGCGCCAGCGATCCATCGGCAGCCGCTGCGGTATTTCAGCAGCAAGAGTTAACTGCAGACGACAGGCCCGGAATCACGCGACACACACAATATGCTGGAGGCACTCAGCAAGCCAGGCAGCATCTGTAGAAAGGACATTTCGGGCCGAGACCCTCCCTCAGGCGCGGATAGGTCGTGCACCCTCCGTGTAGCTGAAACATCTCACGGAATCTACAACAGAGTCTCCTCATCCCCGCCACTGAAAGGTTTCGCAGCCCCGGCGAGTGTTGCTGCTTTTACCCGAGGTGCACTACGGATCTCCGGCTTCTACCCGGATCAACTCGCCCCCGGTTTCAAGCTCCGGCCTGCGATCCGCTCCGAGCGTTCGGCGTCCCGCCTTCTGAACAATCCGCCGCTCCAGAACCGGATCTGCGATGCCAGGAGGGTGACTGGGGTGATTCATCTCCGTTGAGTTGGAGATCTCAGTCAGATGGAAGCGCGGAGTTCGTCTCAGAATCACTGGAAATTCCCCACAATTACTTCCTCAGTCTCTTCGTTTACAGCACACGCGATGTAAACTTAAGAAACTTGGTCACACACATCATTTGGCGTCAGATTCAATAATATATTTTTCTGAGTAGATTTGTATTGAGAGGTAAAGGGCAAATTTGGTGATACAGGTATAAGGAAAGGGACAGACAGTCAGAGACAGAGAGGGAGAAAGAGATTTTTCCTTCGCCAGCGCTCCGTCATCCGTTCTGCAAGTAGCCAGGGAGGAAGTTACGAGGAAGTCAACAACCTGCGGGAATACCAGATTTCCCATGAGCCTTTAATTCAGCCTCTTCCCAAACGCCTAAACCGTGTTTTGTGGATCGAGCCGCTGTTTCAGAACCGACCTGATGAGGCCAGGCGGCAAGTAGGGAATCTTCCGCTGTCTGAGGCGTAAGAAGTTTACTGGACAGGCCGAGAGAAACCACTTGCACCTTGTGAGTCCAGCCCAGAACAAGGAAAGCGGATTGGAACCGGACTGTAGGTGGGTGAAATCAGGCATCGTCTTCACCGGAAGGGCTTTGGAAATATGGACCTCACTGAAAAGCTAAAGCTAAACTTGTTCCAGACCGTGGCGTATATTTTCTCTTTTTAGGTGAATAAATATTTAACAGTTGTTCTAAGTATATATTTAACTGCCGTTTAAAACCGGACTGGGTCCTATTTTAAAGCTGTTCTTTTCTGTCCTGCTGCAAACTGCCGAGATTCTCTTTCTGAATTCATTGACTTTCAGTCCTGTTTGTTGTCTTCCTGACCCCTCCGTCACTTGAGATCAGTTGGAAGGGAGCAGGCCGCCTTCCCACTGAACAAAAGCAGTAACATAACGTTCATTCCCTGAGACTGCAGCGCATCTAGTGGACAATCGCGGTACTGCAGGAGTTCAGCAGCTCTCCGACAGTGAAGGGATCCGGAACCAGGAAGTACCGGTAGTTAACATGGCTTCGAGAGGACAAGTCGAGAGTTGGAGCGAGGAGGCAATTTGTCCCATCTGCCTGGATTTCTTCACCGATCCGGTATCACTGGAGTGTGGACACAATTTCTGCCGCTCCTGTATTACACAATGTCGGGAAAGTGCGAAAATAAATACCTGCCCGGAATGTAGAGAGGTATTTGCAGATGGTAAACTCAGGCCAAGTCGGGTCTTAGCAAGACTGGCTGAAAAAGCTCGAAAACTAAACCTGAATCCGAAAGACAAGGAAAGTAAACTTCACTGCGAGGAACATGGGGAAGAATTGAAGCTGTTTTGTGAAACCGACAGGACACTGATCTGTGTGATTTGTGCAGCTTCCCAGGAACACAGAGAGCACCGCTTCCTGACGATTAAAGAAGGCTTCGAAATTTACAAGGTAAAAATAGCCTACTGTTGATAGTCTGTTTATGTTGCGTCATCTTTTTTGTCTAATTCTTTCACTGTTTAATTCCCAGGATCGAATTAAATGGTTCTTAGATTCTCTCACAAAGAAGAAATCAGACTTCGAGAAAATTGAGCAGCAACAGAAAGAGAAAATTTCCAGAGTCCGGGTGAGGCCTTCCTGAGCAGAATTTCGTACATTGTTGTGTAGTTTTGCTCCCGTTCATGCAGAATAGCAGAGTATGGTAGCTCCCGTGACCTGGGTTCGATCCCAACCTCTAGTGCTCTCTGAGTGGAGTTTGCATGTTCTCCCTGTTATGAAGATGGTTTCGCAGATATTGCCGAGGGATGTTGGTTGAATGGTTAAGTCGCTACTGTAATTTGGTGGTAGAAATAAACGGACAGACTATTATTCAGATGGGGTGAGAATTCAAAATGCAGAGATGCAAAGGGACTTGGGAATCCTTGTGCAGGATACCCTGAAGGTTAACCTCCAGGTGGAGTTGGTGGTGAAGAAGGAGAATGTACTGTTGGCATTCATTTCTAGAGGTATAGAATACAAGAGCAGGAATGTGATGCCGATGCTCTATAAGGCACTCGTGAGACCACTCTTGGGGTATTGTGTGCAGTTTTGGTCTCCTTATTTTAGAAGGGATATACTGACATTGGAGAGGACTCAGAGAAGATTCACAAGAATGATTCCAGGAATGAAAGCATTACCAAATGAGGAACATCTGGCAGCTCTTGGGCTGTATTCCCTGGAGTTCAGGAGAATGAGGGAGGATCTCATAGAAACATTCTGAATGTTAAAAGGCCTGATCAGTCATTGAGTGTATTAAAGGCAGAGATAGATAGGCTCTTGATTAGCCAGGGCATCTAAGGGTATGGGAAAATAGCAGGGGAGTGGGGATGACTGGAATTAGATCAGTCCATGACTGAATGGTGGAGGAGACTTGATGGGCCGAATGGCCCACTTCTACTTCTATATCTTATGCTCTTATCTTATGTTCTTAACCTTGTGAAGGTGTGTGGTCAGCGAATCACGTTGGAGTGGACAATTGGTTTCAGGGAAAGGTGAGGAAATGGGATTGAAGATCTGAGAATCAGCAAATAATTTAATGGGCTGAATGGTCACTTTCCATGTTACAGGGTAAATGGGGGCAATGAGTTTGATGGGAATTCTCTTAGCAGTGGCATGGACCTCAAGGGACTGAATTTTATAGTGACATAAGAAAATACAACACAACAGCACAATAAATTAATCTTCAGCTTTCATTTGTCAGGAACAGTCACACAGCCTTCAGTCCCACATCACATCCCAGTTTGCTGAACTGCGCCAGATTCTCACTGAGAAAGAGCAACACTTACTCAGACATCTCAGGGAAGAAGAGGAGAGGATTCTAAATCCAATGGAGAAAAATCTTCAGGAGATTCAAGAGAATTTAAATTCTATCCAGGAAGAAATCTCAAAGTTACAGGAACAAATGGATCAACAAGAAAATGTGATATTTCTCATGGTGAGAGATTTCAGTTTGGTTCTGTAAAAGTGCACAGTCTCTAAATGATGTATTTTAAATCAATGTGGTATTTACAGATACAATCATTGTAAACAGATTTAAACCGGAGAGATGTTTTGACTGTTCAGGATTGTTGTCATTCCCCAAACCAGCCTCTCAGAACATCACAGGATAGTCTGCATCCTCTTCAGGAATGAGTTACTCTGATCGTAGCACTGAGCTGGTTCCCACGTATAACATCCCCTGATACTCAGAGTAACATCCAGTTACCATCACAGGCTGTGAGTGTGTCTGGTGTGGTGTGTGTGTGTGAGGGTCTCTCTGTCGATTATTAGGAACTGAGGTTGAATTGCAGAATGTGACCCACACATCAGATTTACCATCTATATCTGCTTTGTATTAGCTTCATTGTTTCAGAGAATTTTGCACTGTCTGTTGTCTGTTTTCAGATATATTTGTCATCAGATGATATCCCATTTTACGTCATAGACTGTTTTTTCAGTCCATTCTCTCCTCTCAATTTCCCTGCTTCACAAGCCTCCTCCCACCTACTCACCACACCCAGCAACAGTGCCCCCAACTCCATGGTCCCTCATGTGTTTATGCAGCTTCCCCATTACATTCAATCTCTGCTGTTCCACTTCAACCACTCCTGTGGCAGTGAGTTCCACGTTCTCTTCACTGAATTTCTTATGGGATTCATTAAAAATCACCTGGCTTTTTATCTTTGACCTAAGGTCTGCCCATAAATAGAGATAGAGTACTTTTCCACCTGCACCCAATCAAATCCATCACTAATCTTAAATTCCTCCATCTTATCATCCTGACACATATCCAGATAAAAATGCAGCCTTTCGTGTCAGTTTCATCCTCTCAGTTATGGTCTAATTTTCAGAAACATTCCTTGTCATTTACCCTGTGGTTCCGTGTTGTTCGTGTATTGTGTGGGAGTGGGAGTTTTCAGCATCTTATAATGAATTGGATGAAATTCAGGATGTGGACAGTAAGTCTAAGTCTATTCACGTTTGTGTTCTATTCATTTCAGGAGAAAGTTCTTCAGAAGAGGAGGTAGGACATGCTCTTTACTGACACCCTGTATGGATTTTTAAAATAGTTCCAAATTGCAGTTTATAACTAGAAGTTTAATATTTACAGGGTTAAGGATGATGTCCAGGAATTGTCAGTGACAAACGAGGTCTTTTCAGCTGCAAAATTTGATCACCCTTATTTGTTGAACACAGCTCTGAGAGAAACGCTTGATGCCGTTAATCAAGGTAAAACTTGCAAAAATTCATTTGAGCAACACACACAAAATGCTGGAGGAACTCAGCAGGCCAAGCAGCATCTATGGAAAAGCATACAGTCGACCTTACGGAACAAGACCCTTCAGCAGGCCTGGAGATAAAAAGATGAGGAGTAACTCTAATCCACATCTCTTTTCCTCCGGTCCTGCTGAAGGGTCTTGGCCTAAAATGTTGACTGTACTCTTTTCCATAGATGCTGCCTGGCCTGCTGAGTTCCTCCAGCATTTTGTGTGGGTTGCTTGGATTTCCAGCATCTTCAGATCTTCTCTTGTTAAAGATTTATTTGTCCTTGTTTATGAGGTACAATTAAGTCATCATTTGAAGCAAAGATTTGCTGCAATAATGGGCTGAAGGGGAACTGAAGTTTATTCCGCATCAACCCCACTTACTGGGAGGCACAGTGTCATGCGGTCAGCTGGAGACGTCAGACCCCTGAACACAAGAACACAGGGGCACAATTTAAACAATACACGGGACTGTTAGATGAACCACTGCATCCTGATCCCATGCTCACTGCACTAACATGCCAAAAGATGAGTTTGAATCCTACCACAGTAGCTGGGGAATTCAAACTGACTTCATGAAATTGTAGGGAATGAAACCGGGTATCAATATGATTACCGGGATTGTCAGAAAAATACACGAGGCTTTCGTGCACCACTCACTCTGCCTGACTCATCTGTGACTGGAGACTCTGGTTGACTCAGCTCTGCCCCCTGCTGGACTCACGAGTCTCACTGTTGTTATCAAACCACCATATTGAGGCATCGTCAGACTGAGCCTGGACACACCAATCAGCATTGACCTCGGTCAAGATGTTATTTCAGAGAAGCCCACGCAGTATAGTCGGCCTGGGAAAGCTTGCTCACACATGCACAAGAAGGATTTGCATATTGTAGTCAGAGCATCAGCAATGCACATTGTTATTTCCCTCAGTAATCTGGAAACCATTTTCTTCACACACAAAAATTTATTGATTTTAGCAGCTCAACCACAGGTCACACATTCTTAATACACACCAGACATATACTCGTTGGAATTTAGAAGATTGAGGGGGGAACTGATTGAAACGTATAAAATCCTAAAGGGATTGGACAGGCTAGATGCAGGAAGATTGTTCCCGATGTTGGGGAAGTCCAGAACGAGGGGTCACAGTTTGAGGATAAAGGGGAAGCCTTTTAGGACCGAGATGAGGAAAAACTTCTTCACACAGAGAGTGGTGAATCTGTGGAATTCTCTGCCACAGGAAACAGTTGAGGCCAGTTCATTGGCTATATTTAAGAGGGAGTTAGATATGGCCCTTGTGGCTAAAGGGATCAGGGGGTATGGAGGGAAGACTGGTGCAGGGTTCTGAGTTGGATGATCAGCCATGATCATACTGAATGGTGGTGCAGGCTCGAAGGGCCGAATGGCCTACTCCTGCACCTATTTTCTATGTCTCTACATTTCTATTTGAAGATAAATCGTAACATACAAATACTTTGGTGTGCACACTGACCTTCAAAGTGTACACACACCCACTGAAATTTACCACATTCAGCACACAAACGAGGAGAACCACTAACACATACCCAGAGTGGGACACAGAGTCAAACTTAGCATCACAAATTCCATTTACAAACTGTAAGAATGAATTCTGCCATCCCTATACAGTCTGTCCATCCTGCAGCAGCTAACCGCCGTCGTTCGTGATGTCACATCAACAGTTCACTGACTCCAGAATACGATTCCTCAGGAGGATGATCTGGGAAAGGTTTTGGCAGATGTTCAACCCACAGCCCTCCTCATCTATCTAGAAAACTAAGATGTCTTCCTGAGCAAATCCTATTTGCATGTGTTCATCCTACATCCCTCTAACCATTTCCTATCTGTGTACCTGTCTAAATTTATTTAAAATATTTCAATTATACCTGTTTCTACAGCTTCTGCTGGCAGCAAATTCCATTTACCCAGCTCGCTCTCTGTGAGAAAGATACCCCATAGATCCCATATAAATATTTTCCCTCTCACCTAAAGTATAGGCCCTCTGGTTTTGTACTCCCATGTTCTGCAGGGAAAAAAAACTCTCACCTTACCTTTGTCCTTTATGATTTAATATAACTCGATAGTGGGTCACCCCTCAACACCCTGCACTCCAAGGAAGTAGCCCCAATCAATGCAGTCTCTCCTTTTAACACAAGCCCTCTCATCCTGGTTACACCCTCCTGAAGCTTCCTGTCCAGTGCAATGACATCCATCCCATAGTCCGGGAACCAGGAATGCAGACAATGCTCAAAGCGTGGTCTTAAGTTCATGTGGAGAATGTTGAAAAGGGTGATGAATACAGGGCTGAATGCTTAATATTTGAATGTCCCATTGTAGCATGGGTAGAGATTGGCAGATACAAGTTCTATCTGAAAGAAGATCATGGTTGGAAGCTTATGGCACACATCCATCCATGCCAGCTTCCAAGGTTTAGATGATCCAACTCCCCGGAGTATGGATATTTGGCCCCTTTAAAGATTCAGGACAGTCCCACTAATTGCCAGGTTAAAAAGACCATGATGGGAGTTATATGCAGGGCTCTAAATGCAGTAGCAGCCAGGATATGGGAAACAACTGACAACAGGAGTTAGAATTAGCATGTGAAAAGGGCAATGTTATAATATTAACGGGGGACTTCAATGTGCAGGTAAATGAGGAAAATCAGATTGCTGCTGCATCCCAAGAGAGGGAGTTTGTAGAATGCATACAAGATGTTCATTTTTCAGCAGCTTATGGTTGAGTACATCAGGAGAAAGGCAATTTGGACTGGGTGTTGTGTAATGAATCAGATTTGATTTGGGAACTAAAGGTAAAGCAACCCAGAGGAAAGTGATCATAATGTGGTAGAATTCACCTTGCAGGTTGAGAGGGAGAAGATAAAGCCAGATGTATCAGTACAACTGTGGAAAATATAAAAGCAAGATAAAGGAGCTAGCCAATGTAGTTTGGAATGACAGCAATAAAGGCTGGAGTTTCTGGGGACAATTCAGAAGGCGCAGAATGGATCCATTCCAAAGATGATGGTGTATTCTAAACAAATGATGAGGTAACTGTGGCTGACAAGGGAAGTCAAAGGCAGCATAAAAGGAAAAGAGAGGGCATATAATATAAGCAAAAAGTAGCAGGATGATGGTTGGGAAGATTTCAATAATCACCAGAAGGCAACTAAAAAGGCATAAGGAGACAGGGTGAAATATGAAGAGAAGCTAGAAATATGAAGAGAAGCTAGCCTATAATACTAGAGAAGAGGATGCCAAATGTATCAGAGAGGTGAGAGAGGATATCAAACCTCTAGAAAATGATGCTGGAGAAATGGTAATGGGAGACAAAGAAATAGTGGAGGAACTTAATAAGTATTTTATGTCAGCCTTCAATGTGCAAGATACTAACAGTGTACCAGAGATGCGAGATTGTCAGGGGGCAGAAGTGGGTGTTGTTGCCATTACTGGGAAGGTGTTTGAGAAGGTGAAAGATCTGAATATTGATAGATCACCTAGACCAGATGGGCTACACCCGATTTGCTCCAGATTCAGAAAGAGGTGGCTGAAGAGTTTGTGAAGGCATTAGAAATGATTTTTCAAGCATCTCTGGACTCTGAAATGGGTCTGGAGAACTGGAAAATTGCAAAAGTTACTCCACTCTTTAAAAAGGGAGGGAGGCAGAAGAAAGGAAATTATATGTGAGTTATCTGTTGTTTGTTGTTTATATGTGAGTTAGTCTGATTTCAGTGAAATAGTTGGCAGGCATGTGGCGTGCTTGGAAATATATTGGAGTCCATTACTAAGGAGGTTTTGGGCTACATGGAGGCATATGATAAAAGAGGCCAATATAATATTAGCATGGTTTCCTTTAAGGGGAAATCTTGCCTGACAAATCATTGGAATTCTTTGATGAAGTAACAGGCAGCGTAGACAAAGAATGATTTTGGATGACTGAACTAATGCCTTTGTGGCCAAGTTAGTGGATAATATGAACATAGGTGAAGGGGCAAGTAGTATTTAGGATGCTGGGTGTCCACAGGGAGAGACAGGCAGATTAGGAGGTTAGGCAAAGAACTGGCAGATGGAATGTAGTGTAGGGAAGCTGTGCTCGCACTTTGGTAGATTGAATAATGGCAAAGACTATTTTCTAAATGGGGAGAAAATTCAAAAGTCAGAGGTACAAACAGTTCTTGTGAAGTATTCACTAAAGGTTGCCGGTTGAGTCAGTAGTAAGGATGACAAATGCAATGTTAGCATTCATTTCAAAAAGGACTAGAATGTAAGAGCAAGGATGTAATGCTTTGGATTTCTGAGGCATTGGTCAGACCGCGCTTGGGGTACTGTGAGCAGTTTTGGACACATTATCTTTAAAAAAAGATGTGCAGGCACTGGAGAGGGTCCGGAGGTGGTTCATGAGGATGATTCCGTGAATGAACAGGTTAACTTATGATGAGCATTCGATGATTCTGGGTTTGTACTCACCGGAGATTAGAAGAATGAGGGAGGAGACTTTCTCGCTGTAGTTGAGGAGGATGCCAGATGAAGCTGTCGAGGTGCGCACAGTTACAAGGTTTTAATTTCCATGAGACAATAAGATATATAAAAGCAGAATTTGGCCATTTGGCCTATTGAGTTTGCTCCACCATTTCATCATGACTGATCCATTTTTCCTCTCAGCCACAACCTCCTGCCTTTTCCCCGCATCCCTTCACGCCCTGACCCATTAAGAAAATGCCAACCTCTGCCTTAAATATACATAAAGATTTAGCCTCCACAGCTGCCTGTGGCAATGAATTCCACACATTTGCTGCTCTCTGCCTAAAGAAATTTTCCTCATCTCCAATCTAAAAGGACGCCCCTCTATTTTTAGGCTCTGGTCTGAGACTCTCCCACCATTGGAAACATCCTCTCCACATCCACTCTTATCAAGGTCTTTCGCCATTTGATAAGTTTCAATTAGGTCACCCCTCATTCTTCTCAACCCCAGTCAAGACAAGTCCAGAGCCAGCTAACACTCTCCATATGACAAGCTGCTTTTTCCTGGAATGGAATCATTTTCGTGAACCTCCTTTGAACAATCTCCAGTTTCAGTGCTTCCTTTCTTAGATAAAGGACCCACAAATGCTCATAGCACTCCAAGTGAGGCCTCACCAGTGCTTTATAAAGTCTCAAAATTTATATCTTATATTCTAGTCCTCTTGAAATGAATGCTAATGTTGCATCTGCCTTCCTCACCACAGAATCAACCTGCAAATTAACCTATAGGGAAGCTGCACAAGGACTCCCAAATCCCTTTGCACCTCAGATTTTTATATTTTCCCTTCAGTTACAGATATTCAACCCTTTCCTTTCTTCAACCACAGTGCATGACCATACGCTTACCGACGGTGTATTCTAACTGCCACTTCTTTCCCCTTCTCCCGATCTCTCTCAGTCCTTCTGTAACCTCCCTATTTCCTCAATATTACCTGCCCCTCCACCTATATCATCTGAAATCTTTGCAACAACACCATCAATTCCATCATCCATATTCTGCGAAATGAATCCGTCCCAACCCAGTCCCCTATGGAACACCGCTTGTCAATGGCAGCTAATTGGAGAAGGCTTCCTTTATTCCCACTCTTTGCCACCTGCCAGTCAGCCATGGCTTTATCTATGCAATGATATCTATGTAATACCATGGACTCATAGCTTGCTAAGCAGCCTCATGTGTGGCACCTTGTCAAAGGCCTTCTGAAAATCCAAGTACGCAACATGAACCAATTCTTCTTTGTCCTGCATGTATTTCTTTAAACAATTCCAACAGATTTGTCAGGCAGTATTTTCCCTTGAGGAAACCATTCTGATGACAGCCCATTTTTATCATGTGCCTCCAAGTACCCTGAAACCCCATCCTTAATAATCGACTCCAACATTTTCCCAACCACTGAGGTCAGACTATCTGGCCTGTAGTTTCCTTTCTCCCTTTTTGAAGAGTGCAGTGACATTTGCAGTTTTCCAGTGTTCCAGAACCATTCCAGAGTATTGAAAGACCATTACTAATCTCCCCAGAAACTCTTCAGCCACCTCCTTCAGAACTCCGGAGGGTATACCATCTGGTTCAGGTGACTTATCGACCTTTCAGTTTCCCAACCTTCTCTCTAGATATCGTAACTTCATACACTTAGAGCCACCTGACACCTGGAACTTCCACCGTACTGCTAGTGTCTTCCACAGTGAAGACTGATGCAAAATACTTCTTCAGTTCACCCGCCACCTCCAACAGGATCCCACCACTAAGCACATCTTTCCCTTCCCCCTCTCTCTGCTTTGTGCAGGGATTGCTCCCTACGCGACTTCCTTGTCCATTCGTCCCCCCATCCTTTCCCACCAATCTCCCTCCCAGCACTTATCCTTGTAAGCAGAAGAAGTGCTGCACATGCCCTTACACCTCCTCCCTTACCACCATTCAGGGCTCCAGACAGTCCTTCCAGGTGAGGCGACACTTCACCTGTGAGTTGGCTGGGGAGATATACTGTGTCCGGTGCTCCCGATACGGCCTTCTATATTTTGGTAAGTCCCGACACAGGCTGGGAGACTGTTTCGCTGAACACCTATGCTCCGTCCGCCAGAGAAAGCAGGATTTCCCAGTGGCCACGCATTTTAATTCCACATCCCATTCCCATTCTGACATGTCTATCCACAGCCTCCTCTACTGTCAAGATGAAGCCACACTCAGGTTGGAGGAACAACACCTTATATTCTGTCTGGATAGCCTCCAATCTGATGGCATGAACATTGACTTCTCTAACTTCCATTAATGCCCCACCTCCCCTTCGTACCCCATCCATTATTTATTTGTTTATTATTATTAATTTTTTTTCTCTCTCCTTTTTCTCCCTCTGCCCCTCTCACTATACTCCTTGCCCATCCTCTGGGCTTCACCCTCCCCCTTCTCCCCCTTTCTTTCTCCCTGGGCCTCCTGTCCCATGATCCTCTCATATCCCTTTTGTCAATCAACTGTCCAGCTCTTGGCTCCATCCCTCCCCCTCCTGTCTTTTCCTATCATTTCAGATCTCCCCCTCCCCCTCTCACTTTCAAATCTCTTACTATCTCTTCCTTCAATTAGTCCTGACGAAGGATCTTGGCTGAAACGTTGACTGTACCTCTTCCTATAGATGCTGCCTGGCCTGCTGCGTTCACCAGCAATTTTTATGTGTGTTGCTTGAATTTCCCCATCTGCAGATTTCCTTGTGTTTACTTTCTTATTCCATCTTTACCTTCTTAATTACTTTTTAGTTGCCTTCTGTTGGTATATAAGTTTTCCAATCCTCCAACTTCCCACTAATTTTTGCGCCCCTCTATGTTCTCAATTAGGCATTTATGTTGGCTTGACTTCCCGTGTTGGACATGGTCATGTCATCTTGCCTTTAGAATAGTTCTTCCTCTTTGGGAGAAGTACCCAGTGCCTTATGAGTTGCTTCCAGAAATTCCAGCCATTGCTGCTCTGTGTCATCTCTACCTGTGTTCTATTCCAATCTTTCCTGTCCAACTCCTCTCTCATGCCATGCCACTGTAATTTCCTTTACTTCACTCCAATACTGATATATCTGACTTTAGCTTTTCTTTCTCAAATTGCAGGTTGAATTCGATCATGTTATGATCATTTTCCCCTAAGGGTTCCTTATGCTTTCTAATTGCTTCCGGTACATTACACAACACACAATCCAGAATAGCAGATCCCCAGTCGGCTCAATCACAAGCTGCTCCAAAAAGCCATATCATGGACATTCTAGAAATACCCTCTCTTGGGATCCAGCACTAACCTGATTTTCCAAAACCACCTATATTGAAATCGCCTGTGACTACTGTAATATTTCCATTTTGGCATGTATGTTCTATCTCTTGTTGTAACTTGTCATTGATATCTTTACTTCCATTTGCTGTCTGTACATAGCTCCCACCAAAGTCTTTTTACCCTTGCAGTTCCTCAGCTCTATCCACAGTGATTCAACACCTTCCGTCGCTAGGTAATGCCTTTACAATGATTTAATTTAATTGTTTATAATCATGGCCAAGCCAGCCAATCTGCCTTCCTGCCTGTCCTTTTGATACAATGTGTACCCTTGGACACTCAGCTCCCAGCTATAATCTTCTTTCAGCCATGATACAGTGATGTTGTTGGCATCACTGTATCTATATCTTGTGTATCTGTAACTGTGCCACAAGTTCATCGACCTTATTTCATATACTGTGCACATTCAAATGCAAGTCCTTTCATCCTGTATTCACCTTTCTCGATCTTGTCTGCCTTTTACATTGCAACTCATCCTGTTGACTGCAATTTTGCCCTATCATCAGCCTCCCCTTGCTCGGAGTCAACCAACTACCTCATCCTCGGCACTATCACTCCGGTTCCCGTTGCCCTGCTAAATTAGTTTAAACGCACCCAAGCACATCTAGTGAACCAGCCCACAAGGATACTGGACCACCTCCAGTTCAGGTGTAACCCATTCCTTTTGTACAGGCCATACCTTCCCCAGAAGAGATCCAAATTATCCATAAATATGAACCCCTCCCCACTGCGCCAGTTCCTCAGCCACACATTAACCTGTGCAAGTCATCCTATTCTTACCCTCACTGGTACGTGGTACAAGCAGCAATCCAGAAATTACTATGATGGTGGCCCTGTTCTTCAGCTTTCTACCTAGCTCCCTAAAATCCCTCTTCAGGACCTCTCACCTTGTCTACCTATGACATTGGTGCCATCCTTGCCCTTGAGACTACCATGGACATGATCCGAGACATCCCTGATCCTGGCACCAGGGATGGTTGTCCGCCTGCTGCAGGTGGGTAAAACGTATGATCCAGGTGTCTCTATCACGCTCACATCGACGTCTTTGTTCTTCTGACTAAGGAATCTCCAGTCAACATCTTGACAGGTACCTGGATAAAAAAGGTGTAAAGGAATAATGGGCAAATGTGACTAGCTCATCAAAACAAGTTGGTTGGCACAAACGAGTTGGGCTGAAGAGCCTCTCTGTCCCCCTCATTAAGTCATTCCAGTATTCACTCACCCCTCCCCATCTGGATGCAGTTGTTGTCCACCAAGTGCGCACCCTCTTTGCTACTGCTATCTACCCTCTTTCTTTCCACTTCTGAAGAAAGCTCTTGCTCAGAAACATCGACTATCCATCTCCTTCCACACATGCTGCTTGATGTGCTGAGTTCCTCCAGCATTTTCTGTGCATTAATCAAGAAAACTCCACTCTCATTCTCGGAGGAACTACCTCGGGAAGATGGTGGTTATCCATCTGCTGTAGTTGGGTAGAACCTCGAGAACTCCTGGCGGCTAACCGACTGTGCCTGATGCTCAGCAGCCTCTTCCCTCGTCTCGAGTCTGCGCTGTCTGAGTCTCACACCCCGCCCCGTCGTGCAACCCATTCGACCTATCCCCGCGGACTCTAATTCTCTGCTTCTCTCCCAGACTCTGTCACCCTGGATGTGGAAACGGCGAATCCGGAGCTCGAAGTGACTGCGGATCGGAAGAGTGTGAGACTGACCGAGACCCGGAGGGATCTCCCCTACACTGGGAAGCGGTTCAGAGTCTGGGGTTGTGTGCTGGGATTGGAGAGATTCACATCGGGGAGACATTACTGGGAAGTGGAGGTGGCAGGGAATCGGTACTGGAGTCTGGGAGTCGCGGCAGAGTCTGTAGACAGAGGGGGAGGTGTTGGATTGAGACCGGAGACCGGATTCTGGATCATCAGCCAGATTGATGACGTGATCTGTGTTCCCACCTCCCCTGAATCCCATCTTCCTGCCGGTCCCATCCCCGGGAGGGTGGGAGTTTATCTCAGTTACGAGTCCGGGACAGTTTCATTTTACAACGCGAAGACCAATTTCCATCTCCACACCTTCACTGGGAATAAATTCGTGGAGAAACTTTATCCATTTTTCAGGACATGGGATACAAACCAGTGGCTGAGAATCTGCTCCGGTTCTGCTCCAGGTCTGTAAATGGGTCGAGTCCCGGGACCGGCGTCAGGAGTAAGTCAGCATAAATATAAATGTGCCGAGAGTGAAATAAACATGATGTGAGAATTTTCAATCCTTTAATTTTACTCGTTCACTGCGTCCGTCACATGCACAGAAATGCTGCGGATTCAGCAGCATCTGCGGGTGGCGGGTCCTGAGCTCCCCGGCTCCCCCGGGTCCTAAAGTCCACCGTGAGTGGTGTAGTGGGACAAGTGGTGGTGGTGCTGACTGGAAGAGGTGAATCTTGGGGAGAAAAGACATGTAGTGGTGGTAACCAGTGAAGTGCCAGAGAATCCCAGCATGTCAGGCAGCATTTGTAGAGGGAAATGGACAATTGATGTCTTGTTTAATTAAAAAGGGAAATTGACAGTTGGGGCTGGGGAAGCGATGATTGGAAGCTTGAAAATTCGACATTCATGAGTCTGGATTCCCACATGCTACATATCATTGCAGGCAGGTTTACTAGAGCTGTTGGGAGTGCTTTAAACTAATATGGCAGGGGGAGGGGAACCAGGATGATAGAGCTGTGGATGAGCCAGCAGGTTTACAAATAGATGATGCGTGTAACATGGATGTAAAGAAGGACAAGCCAATGACTGGCTACAAATGTAGAGCAAAGAGTTAAATTGTACCATCGGCAAAATTCAAAATGGCCATAAGACCACAAGACAGAGGAGTGACAAAGGACATTCAGCCCATCGAGACTGCGCTGCCATTTTATCATGGCTGATCCCGGATCACATGCAACCACATACGCCTGCCTCTCACCATATCCCTTGATGCCCCGACTAATCAGGAGTCCAACACTTCCGCTTTAAATACACACACAGACTTCCTCCACTGCAGTCTGTGGCAGAACATTTCACAGATTCAACAACCTTTGGCTTAAAGTTTCTCCTTACCTCTGTTCTAAAAGGTCACCCCTCAATTTTGAGGCTGTGCCCTCTAGTTCTGGATACCAACACCAGAAGAAACATCCACCCGATCTGGTCCTTTCAACATTCGGAAGGTTTGAATGAGATTCCCACACATTCTTCTACATTCCAGTGAGTACAGGTCCAAAGCTGCGAATCATTCCTCATATTAACCCCTTCGTTCCCAGAATCATCCTTGTGAACCTCCTCTGGGCGCTCTCCAATAACAATACATCCTTTCTGAGATAAGGGGCCTCGAACTGTTGACAATACTCCAAGTTCAGCCTGACCAGTGTCTCATAAAGCTATGCAGGACTGCATAAAGAATTCAGGGCTGAGGTGCTGTATTTAAATACATGTAGCATTCAGAATAAGGTGGACAAATTTGTGGCGCAATTAAGAGATTTGTTGGTATGATATTGTGGGCATCACTCAGTTGTGGCTGAAAGAAGGCAATAGCTGGGAGCTTAATATCAAAGGATATACTTTGTATCGAAAGGACAGGCAGTAGCAGTGGTGTGGTTCTGTTGGCAAGAGATGGAATTTCATCTTTAAGAAGAGGTGACAAAGGGTCAGAAAATGTTGATTTTTTGTCAATGGAGTTAAGAAACTGCAAGGGTGGAAAAAACATTATGGGAATCATATAAATCCAAATAGTAGTCAAGAAATGGGGTTGAGATTGAAATGGGAGTTGGAAACGGCATGTAATATGGGTAATATCACAATTGTAATGGGGGACGTCAATATGCAAGGGTTTTGGGAAAATCAGGCTGGTGTCGGAGTCGATGGGAGATTCCAAAGTCAGGGGAGCAGGAATGAGATTCTGTGGGCACAGCAGAGAGATCTGTGTGGTATGTTGCCTCTCTGATGCCAGAGTCAGGGATGTCTCAGATCGGGTCTGTGACATTCTCAAGGGCGACGGTGGGCAGCCAGAAGTCTTGCTACATATTGACACCAATGACATAGATAGACAAGGTGAGGAGGTCCTGAAGAGAGATTTTTGGGAGCTAGGTAGAGAGCTGGAGAACAGGGCCACCAGCATAGTAATCTCTGGAGGCAAAGAATAGGATGATTTGCAAGGTGACTGCATGGCAGAAGAACTGGTGCAGAGGGCAGGGGATCAGATTTAGAGATAATTGGGAGCTTTTCTGGACAAAGTACGAATTGCAGAAAAGGGACGGGTTACACCAGAACCCAAGGGGGTCCAACATTCTTGTGGGCAGGATAACAGAGTTGTTCGGGAGGTTGAAACTAATTTGGCAGGGGGATGGGAAATGGAATGATAGTGCTGAGGATGAGGTTGTTGGTTTACAAACAAAATAATATGCACCGTGAGTCCAAGCAAGAAGTGGCTGATGATGAGGCAAAATGGCAGTCAACAAAATGAGCAATGTAAAAGGTGGACAAAATCAAATAAGGTGATTGATAACTGAAGGTGTTATATTTGAATGTGCACTGTATATAGAACAAGCTAGACGATCCTGAAGCACAGTTACGGATTGGCATGTATGATGTTTTAGGCATCATTGAATCATGGTTGAAATATTATAGCTTGGGGCTTAATGTTGAAGAGTACACATTGTATCTAAAGGATTAGCAGAAAGGCAGATAGGGTGGCGTTGCTCTATTGGTAAAAACAATGAAAGCAAATCATTACAAAGGCGACATTGAGTTGGAAGGTGTTGAATCATTGTGGATAAAGCTGAGGGACTGGAAGGGTAGAAAACACTTGATGGGAGTTATATACAGATCCCAAACGGTAGTAAGGAAGTGGTTGACAAATTACAATGGGAGATAGAAAATGCATGCCAAAAGGGCAATGCTTCAATAGTCATGGGGATTTCAATATGCAGGTAGATTGGGAAAATCAGGTTGGTGCGGGACCCCAAGAGAGGGAATGTCTAAAATGGCTTTTTGGAGCAGCTCATGGTTGAGCCCACTGGGGGTTCATCTATTCTGGATTGAATGTTGTAAAATAAACTGGAATTGATTAGAGAGCTTAAAGTAAAATACCTCTTGGGGGCCCGTGATCATAATATGATCAAATTTACCCGAAAATTTGAGAAAGAGTAGCTGAAGTCAGATGTATCTGCTTTATAGTGGAGTAAATGGAGTTACAGGGGCATGAGGAGGAGCTGACCAGAATTGATTGGAAAGGAATATTGGCAGGGATGACAGCAGATCAGCAATGATTGGAATTTCTGGAAGCAATTCAGAAGACACAGGCTATATACATCCCAAGGAGGAAGAAGTATTCTAAAGACACGGTGACACAACCATGGTTAACAGAAGTCAAAGCCAGCATAAAAGCCAAACAGAGCAAAAATAATAGTTGGTAGTGCGAGGATTGGGAAGCTTTTAAAGACAAACAGAAGGCAACTTTAAAAGTCATTAAGAAGGTAAAGATGGAATAGAAAGTAAGCTAGCCAATAATATTAAAGAGAATACCAAGATCTTCTTCTGATACATGAAATGTAAAAGGGAGGCGAGAGTGGATATCGAACCACTGGAAAAAAACTCTGGTTAGGCCACAACTGCAGTATTGTGCCCAGTTCTGGTTGGCCCACTATAGGAAGGATGTTGAGGCTTTGGAGAAGGTGCAAAAGCAGTTTACCAGCATGCTGACTGATTTAGAGGCATATGTTATCACAACAGTCTGGGTAAACTTGGATTGTTTTCCCTGCAGCATCGGAAAAGCTGAGGGGGGATCTGATAGAGGTTTGTAAGATTATAAAGGGCATAGATAGCGCAGATAGGAGGTATCTGTTTCTACTCTACCACTCTATCTATGATAATCTATAAGATTATTTTATAAACCTCTATCAGATCTCCCCTCTGCTTCCGATGCTGGTGAGTATCTGTTTCCCAGGGTTGAAACGTCGAACACCAGAGGGCATACATTGAAGGTGAGAGGCGATAGGTTCAAGGGGGATGTGAGGGGTTTGTTTTTTACTCAGAGCAGTGAAGGCCTGGGCAGTGCTCCCTGGTATAGTGGTAGAGGCAAATACATCAGAGACTTTTAAGAGATATTTGGATACGCACCTGGAGGCATATGGACATGGTGTAGTTAGGGGGGATTAGTGTTTGATTTGTCTTTTAGCTGGTTCGCACAGCATTCAGCATTGTGGCTCGAAAGGCCCATCCTGTGCTGTATACTTCTATGTCTATATATTGGGTTGATACCTGCAGGCATTTCCACTGTGTTTCGGTGACACTACAACTAGAGTTCATAGGCTAAGGGTGAAGTATTTAACGGGAATCTGAAGTGGAATGTCTTCACTCAGAGGATGATCCGAGTGCATAATGAGCTACCATTTGAAGTGGTCCAATTTCAATATTTAAGTGAACTTTGGATAAGGAAATGCCTGGGAAGGATATGGAGGACTATGGTGCAGGTGTACGTTGATAGGATTAAGTAGACCAACTGTTCGGCATGGACTAGCTGGACTGAAATTCCTGTTGCTGTGCTGTAGTAGTATACGATGACTATTTCAACAAATTGTCGTCTCTTACGCATTGGCTGCTTGTTTATCATTATGTATTTTTTCTGAAATTCCATTCTATTTGTTTAGTTTCCTGAAAACGCTGACAAGAAAATTAATTTCAAGGCAGTATATTTACTTTGACTTTGCTCCAGCTGAGAGTCCCATCATTTTGTTTCTGCCCTTCCTGCAGTCCCGGTTGTCAGCAGCAGGTGGAGCTGCACAGATCCCCATCCTCTGGCTGGAAACGACGCTGCAATGAATAAACATGATCAGCTGAATTGGCGAAGTCCTGAATTCAGGGCATTAACAACGATGAACAACGGTTTTAAAAAGCAGCAGAATATCAGATTCATGATAAGACGATAAAGTAGATGCCGATAAAGTCAACAAAATCGCCAGCTTCCTTATCCATCATCACTTTAAACACATGCAGTATTCAGACCTCACCAATCTCCGATGGCCACACACACACACACACACACACACACACACACACACACACACACACACACACACACACACACACACACACACACACACACACACACACACACACACACACACACACACACACACACACACACACACACACACCTGATCCTTACGGGGACCTTTCTTTCCCAGTTATACTTCTGCTCCGAATAGAATTCAAAAATCACCTTTACGCTATAGATCGATGAGGCAAGTTTGTTTTACACAGAAGTTTGTTTTGTCCGGGAGGTGGTGGAAGGAGATACAACATTTTAGAGGCATTTAGACAGACACATAAACAGACAGGGAATGGAGGGTTGTGGACCATGTACAGGCAGATGGGATGAGATTGAACTGGCACAATGTTCAGCACAGACTTGTGGGCCGAATGGCCTGTTCCTGTGCTGTATTGTTCAATGTTCTATGTTCAGCAGTTGTGGATGCAGCAGTCAACAACAACAACTGGTATTTAGGTACAGTCGCTGTGTAAATGCAGTAAAGTGTCCCGGGCGCTTACACAGACGTGTTTCTCACTGGATACAAAAACAATGAATACAACAAACTCTGCATACTGTTACATGCATTGGAGACAGTGGAGTGAATACAGTCAACACGGGGTACAGAGGATGCTCTACACAGAGTGCATTGGTTACCACTCCCCTGTGCAATCCAACAGACTGAAGACCAAAAAATTAAAAGACACAAAGATCGGTTTGAGTTTCAAGAAAATGAGAAATAGGAGCAGAAGTGGCCATTCGGCCCCTTGCTCCTGCTCTGCCCTTCACTCAGAACATGGCTGATAATTGACCTCAGTGACAATTTCTTACACCATCCTATCATCACTGTTCCCCTTAAATCCAGAAATGTTCCGTAGAGAATTCCAAATATTCACCACACACTGGGTGAGAAAATAATTCCTCATTTCAGAACTGCTGAGGCGACCTCTGATTGTGAGACTGTGACCCCTGGTTCCACACCCCATCCAGGGGAAGCATCATTCCTGCCTCTACCCTGTCAATACCCAGTGAGACTGTCTCTGTGCCAGTGAGACCAGCTCTTATTCTTCTCATTATGACACAGTCTCAGTCAGTCTAATCTCCCTGAGGACACGACGTGAAGGGTAAAGCTTTAAAGGAAGAGGGTCAATGTTGAATCGGGATGTTCAAGGCATGTTTTTAGACACAATGAGTGGTAACAGTAGTAGTGAGGTCGGAGATGGTATTAAACAGGAAATTAGAAATGTGTGCAATAAAGGAACAGCAGTTATAATGGGTGACTTCAATCTACATGTAGATTGGATGAACCAAATTGGTAAAGGTGCTGAGGAAGAGGATTTCTTGGAATGTATGTGGGATGGTTTTTTGAACCAACATGTCGAGGAACCGACTAGAGAGCAGGCTATTCTGGACTGGGTTTTGAGCAATGAGGAAGGGTTAATTAGCAATCTTGTCGTGAGAGGCCCCTTGGGTAAGAGTGACCATAATATGGTGGAATTCTTCATTAAGATGGAGAGTGACATAGTTAATTCAGAAACAAAGGTTCTGAACTTAAAGAGGGGTAACTTTGAAGGTATGAGACGTGAATTAGCTAAGATAGACTGGCAAATGACACTTAAAGGATTGACAGTGGATATGCAATGGCAAGCATTTAAAGGTTGCATGGATGAACTGCAACAAATGTTCATCCCAGTTTGGCAAAAGAATAAATCAAGGAAGGTAGTGCACCCGTGGCTGACAAGAGAATTTAGGGATAGTATCAATTCCAAAGAAGAAGCATACAAATTAGCCAGAGAAAGTGGCTCACCTCAGGACTGGGAGAAATTCAGAGTTCAGCAGAGGAGGACAAAGGGCTTAATTAGGAAGGGGAAAAAAGATTATGAGAGAAAACTGGCAGGGAACATAAAAACGAACTGTAAAAGCTTTTATAGATATGTAAAAAGGAAAAGACTGGTAAAGACAAATGTAGGTCCCCTGCAGACAGAAACAGGTGAATTGATTATTGGGAGCAAGGACATGGCAGACCAATTGAATAATTACTTTGGTTCTGTCTTCACTAAGGAGGACATAAATAATCTTCCAGAAATAGTAGGGGACAGAGGGTCCAGTGAGATGGAGGAACTGAGCGAAATACATGTTAGTAGGGAAGTGGTGTTAGGTAAATTGAAGAGATTGAAGGCAGATAAATCCCCAGGGCCAGATGGTCTGCATCCCAGGGTGCTTAAGGAAGTAGCCCAAGAAATAGTGGATGCATTAGTGATAATTTTTCAAAACTCATTAGATTCTGGACTAGTTCCTGAGGATTGGAGGGTGGCTAATGTGACTCCACTTTTTAAAAAAGGAGGGAGAGAGAAACCGGGGAATCATAGACCGGTTAGCCTAACGTCGGTGGTGGGGAAACTGCTGGAGTCAGTTATCAAGGATGTGATAACAGCACATTTGGAAAGCGGTGAAATGATCGGACAAAGTCAGCATGGATTTGTGAAAGGAAAATCATGTCTGACGAATCTCATAGAATTTTTTGAGGATGTAACTAGTAGAGTGGATAGGGGAGAACCAGTGGATGTGGTATATTTGGATTTTCAGAAGGCTTTTGACAAGGTCCCACACAGGAGATTAGTGTGCAAACTTAAAGCACACGGTATTGGGGGTAAGGTATTGGTGTGGGTGGAGAGTTGGTTAGCAGACAGGAAGCAAAGAGTGGGAATAAACGGGACGTTGTCAGAATGGCAGGCGGTGACTAGTGGGGTACCGCAAGGCTCAGTGCTGGGACCCCAGTTGTTTACAATATATATTAATGACTTGGATGAGGGAATTAAATGCAGCATCTCCAAGTTTGCGGATGACACGAAGCTGGGTGGCGGTGTTAGCTGTGAGGAGGATGCTAAGAGGATGCAGGGTGACTTGGATAGGTTGGGTGAGTGGGCAAATTCATGGCAGATGCAATTTAATGTGGATAAATGTGAAGTTATCCACTTTGGTGGCAAAAATAGGAAAACAGATTATTATCTGAATGGTGGCCGATTAGGAAAAGGGGAGGTGCAACGAGACCTGGGTGTCATTATACACCAGTCATTGAAAGTGGGCATGCAGGTACAGCAGGCGGTGAAAAAGGCGAATGGTATGCTGGCATTTATAGCGAGAGGATTTGAGTACAGGAGCAGGGAGGTACTACTGCAGTTGTACAAGGCCTTGGTGAGACCACACCTGGAGTATTGTGTGCAGTTTTGGTCCCCTAATCTGAGGAAAGACATCCTTGCCATAGAGGGAGTACAGAGAAGGTTCACCAGATTGATTCCTGGGATGGCAGGACTTTCATATGAAGAAAGACTGGATGAACTGGGCTTGTACTCGTTGGAATTTAGAAGATTGAGGGGGGATCTGATTGAAACGTATAAGATCCTAAAGGGATTGGACAGGCTAGATGCAGGAAGATTGTTCCCGATGTTGGGGAAGTCCAGAACGAGGGGTCACAGTTTGAGGATAGAGGGGAAGCCTTTTAGGACCGAGATTAGGAAAAACTTCTTCACACAGAGAGTGGTGAATCTGTGGAACTCTCTGCCACAGGAAACAGTTGAGGCCAGTTCATTGGCTATATTTAAGAGGGAGTTAGATATGGCCCTTGTGGCTACGGGGATCAGGGGGTATGGAGGGAAGGCTGGGGCGGGGTTCTGAGTTGGATGATCAGCCATGATCATAATAAATGGTGGTGCAGGCTCGAAGGGCCGAATGGCCTACTCCTGCACCTATTTTCTATGTTTCTATGTATCTTCCTGGAATGCGCGGCTGAGATGGGGCTTGGTGGAAGCAGATACGATCGTGATGTTCAAGATGCATCTAAACAGGGACATGAACAGGCATGGACTGGAGGGTTTGGGTCATTTGCAGGCAAATTTGATTACCGAGTTTGTGCCTCCTGGTTCCACGTCCCATCCAGCAGAAACATCATTCCTGCCTCTACCTTATGAGACAGTCTGTGACAGTGAGATCACCCTTTATTATTCTAATGATGAGACGGTCTCAGTCAGTGTTATTTCCCTAAGGACACTATGTGAGTGTAAAACATTAAAGTAACAAGGTCAAAGATAAACTGGGATGTTCAAGGCATGAGTGGCATATTCCTGGAATGCACAGCTGGGATGTGGATTGATGGAGGCAGATACAACTGTAATGTTCATGAGGCAATGTAGATCTACTTTTAGTTCAACTGGGAAAGTGGACAAGGAAGAGCAGAAGGAATTTGACTCAGACAAGTGTGGGAAGTTAATCCAGTGAATGGCAGGGCCCTGGGGAGTGTTGAAGAACAAAGATACCGATGGAATCAAGTACATATTTGCCAGAGTGAAGACATCGTTAGGCAAAGTAGTGAAGAAGGCATTTGATAGTCTTGTCTTCATCAGTCAGGGTATTAAGTGCAAGAGTTGTCATGACATGGTGCAACTGTACAAGAAATTGGTGAAAACACACCTGGAGTATTGTACACAATTCTGGTTACCTGGTGATAGCAAGGATGACGTGAAGCTGGAAATGGTGCAGAAATATTTCCGTCTGATGTTGTCAGGACTACTCCTTGAGTGATGAGAAGAAACAGGATCAACCTGGACTGTTTTCCCTGGAGCGAATGAGGCTGAGAGCTGAGCTTATTGAGGTTTACAAAATACACGGATAAAGTAGAAGGTTACAGTCCTTTTCCAAGGGTCACAGAGTCTAAACCTGGAACACATAGGTTTAAGGTGAGGGGAAAGTGTGGTGAGTTGTGGGATGAGCTGCCAGAGGAAATAGTGGAGGGAGGTCTAATTAAAACATCTGAAAGACAATAAATTACAATATCGATAAGTGCTTGATAGGGAAGAGGGCAAATGGGACACGTTCATGATAACAGCTTGGTTTGCAGAGACATATTGTGCGTCTCTCCATACTGTCTGTCTCTCTACATCTATATATGAAGAGCAGGACCTCACAGCACAGCAAGTCTGGAAGTTTTCCTGCAGCCGTGTCAGTAATCCCAGTATACCCGACACCTCTCAATGTCACGTTGCATCAAATTTCCCATCTCACTGAGAAAGTTGTTTGCCTGACAGTTTCTCCACATATTTCACCACAGGACAGAACATAACACAGTAGGTGCAGGAACGAGCCCTTCAGCACAATATCTATGCTGACCATATATTTTTATTTACCCATCTTTATACCGTCCTGCTCCATGGATTGAAGGACAGAACAGGCGCAAAGGGGCCGAATGGCCACGCCTGCTCCTGTTTCTTATTTTCTAAAACACGTTTACCTCTGCGCCTTGTTCTCCCTTGGCCTACAGCCTGTCGGATTGCACAGGGAGAAGCGAGAGCACCAGAGATCTCAGCAGCAGGACGGGGTCTAGGAGGCAGCTGCAAACAACAAGCTCCAATCCACGGCAGAGAAAGGCCGAGCACCTCCCCCCCCTGTCATTGAACCATCTGACGGATTCTCCGCCATTCTCTTCACGTCTGCCATCGGTAGGATTCAAGACCCTGGTCGGTATTGTAGCTTTTGCCCGAGGTGCAACTCCCGATCTGCGGCCTCTCGTCGGGTCCGCCCGCTGACACTGGACGGGGCTGACTACTCCGCCAATGAGAGCCCGTTTTCCCAGAAGTGCTCGCTGATTGGTTGTCAGTGTGTCCGAGAATGGCCTGCTGCCAGGAGCTGGAGGCGTCGGTCTGAATTTGTTCTAGAATCAAAGGAAGCTCCCTGAAGCTACTTCGTTCATCGCCTCTCGATGGGAACCCTGCGCATACGTACTTGGTCACAGTTCTTTCAGAACAACAGCTTTGACCACAAGAACGTCAGGCATGGACAGCAGGCAGTGTCTTTCACTGGATGGACTGAGCCGACAGTCCAGACCGTTAGGCTGAACGCCTCATCGCCAGATCTCACCAAGAGTCACCGAGACCTTGCCTGGCTGGCGGTGAGAGGAGCCCCGCATACCCGGAGCATGACTCCTGCGCGCGCTGCCCTGAAATTATTACAGTGGAGATGAGACGTTCACTCAGCTCTTTGCAGACTGTGGGGCTCGCGAGTGGACGCGCAGAAAGATACAAGGCCCTGTGCCACGGCGGCTGAGTGACACTGATCGTCGGGTAGTTCCCAGGACGCACAGGAAACCGGACATCGAGTGCTGCCGTAAAATTACCAGTTCGGCGAATGATGCCCGAAACATGTTGGTCTGCCATCACATCGAGATGTCCGCAGGGCTTCCCAACCTGGGGTCCACTGCCCCTCGGTTAATGGTATCGGTCCATGGTATAAAAAAAGGATGGGAACCCCTGCTGGAGAGAAGTGTAACCGACTGGCACCTTCCAGGTTGCAGAGTACGTGCTGTGGGACGCATTGATGGGACAGGGTTCCTCTGCTACCGGACAGGGAGAGGCCGGGTTGGGTGAGGAAGTCTCTCTATTATTGTAGTAGTGAACCACCCCGGGAGCCACATGAGCGGCAACGGTTTTAATGAACATATTGCACGGTTTATTATTGAGAATATTTTGTATGTCATGGGGAAAAACAGAATTCAAATTGTGGGCTGTGTCCAGAATGAGGGAGCGCGGACCTTCCACTAGAGCCAGGACGGACGTGGGTGAAGTCAGGAAGATTCTTCATTTGAAGAGCCGTGGAAATAAAACTTCACCGAAAAACTGAATGTTTTCCACCCTGCGGCGTATAATATCCAGTCCTGCGCTTTTTCCTGCAGCCACTGGTCGGTCATAACCACGGCACTTGTCTCCTCACAACATAATATTCTCTCCACATCCCCACTTTCATGACATGAATTAATGTGGCAGTTGATTTAAATGTTTATTTAACCGCCGTTTTACACCCCAGTCTTTCTTTAGACCTCGAAAAAATTAGAAATGAGCTGCTGGAGGAACTGAATAGGTCAGGCAGCATCTGTGATGGGAAATGGATAATCTACCTTTCGGGTTGAGGCAGTGCAAATGATGGATCTTGACCCGGAAAGCCAAGCCGATTGTGCATTTCTCTCCACAGATGCTGCCTGACCTGCTCGGTTCCGCTAGTATCTTGTTTCTTACTCGAGATTTCAGCATCTGCAGCTTCTTGTGTCTCTCTTTTCAGAACTTGTCCCTTTCTTTCCTGCCTCAGACTGAACCAGGCTCTTCTCTTCAGCACTTATGTTCTGCCTCTTCTTATGCCCATCACGCCTACAGTGGTACCGGCTGCCAACAGCGCTTGTCAAAATTCCCTGTCCTGGGCCTAAGTTTGATCCTGTGGCTTGTCCTACCACCACACGACTTCGATCTTCTTGCAGGTGAAGGTCCTTCGTATCCCAGGGGTGAGGTCTTTGGAGATTCGGTTGACGTATCTGTCACACTGGGGTTTTACCGGATGGGGTTGCTGGCACCATGCCCAGCCCTCTTCCTTTCGCATCCGGGCTTGGGATCGTCCATGGCTGAGTTTTTAGTTATGTTCCCACGTGTTTAATGTGTCTCTGATCCCAGCTTGTTGAGGAAATTGCCGCAATTCCTCCCACTGAGTACACGCAGCAATATAACGTACATTCCCTGCGATTGCAGCGCGTGTAGTGGACAATCGCGGTACTGCAGCGGTTCAGCAGCTCCCCGAAAGTTAAAGGAACCTGAATCAGGAAGTGCTGGGAGTTAAGATGGTTTCGAGAGGCCAGATCGAGAGTTTAACGGAGGAGGCAGTTTGTCCCATCTGCCTCGATTCCTTCACCGATCCCGTTATCTTGGAGTGTGGTCACAATTTCTGCCGCTCCTGTATCACGCAGTTTTGGGAAAGGGAGCAGAGAAACTCCTGCCCAGACCTCACCCTTAAAGTCAATCGGGCCTTAGCAAATCTGTCTGAGAAAGTTCGAAAACTAAACCTGAATCCGAAAGGAAAGAAAAATAAACTTCACTGCGAGAAACACAAGGACGAACTGAAGCTGTTTTGTGAAACCGACGGGAAACTGCTCTGCGTGATCTGTAGAGATGCGCGGGAACACAGGGAGCACCGCTTCCTGCCGATTGAAGAAGTTGTTGCAGTCGATAAGGTAAAAGAAAATCGATTTTGATCACCTGATGTTTTTTCATTGCATATTTATTTTCTAATTCCTGGTGTATATGACAATAAACTGGCCCGAATCGTTACTGCATCTTTATTGTCTAATTCCTTCACTCTCTGCTTCCCAGGACCAGGTTAAATCTGCGGTAGAATCTCTCACAGAAAAGAAATCCGAGCTCGAGGAAATGGAGCGGCAACAGAAAGACAAGATTGCTGGAGTTCGGGTGAGGACTTCCTGAGCAGAATTTCCAATATTGTTGTGTAGTTTTGTTCCCTCTAATGCAGAATAGCAGAGCGACGCAGCTCCAGTGACCTGGGTTAGATCCTGACCTCCGGTTCTGTCTGCATGTTCTCACTGAGACCACGATGGGCCAACATTGCCCAGAAAGCCTGGTTGAATGTTTAATTCGCTACTGTATTTAACCCTGTGAAGTTGGGTGGTCTGTGAATCAGGTGGGAGTTAATGGGTCAGTGAGGAAAACACGGTTTCTGGGAAACGTGAGGGAATAGGATTGAAGACCTGAGAAACAGCATAGAATCAATGGGCTGAATGGTTACCTTCCATGTTCAAAGTAAAGACTTTATGGCCATAGAATAAACTGGCCTCTCCTTTCGTGTGTCAGTAACAGTCACACAGCTTTCAGTCCCCCATCACATTCCACTTTGCTGAACTGCACCAGATTCTCACTGAGAAACAGCAGCGCTTACTACTCAGAGATCTCAGGGAAGAACAGGCGAGGATTGTAAATCCGATGGAGAAAAACCTTCGAAAGATACAAGACAATTTTCTGTGATTCCCACTTATAATATCCTCTGATAGTCAGAGTAACAACCAGTTACAGTCACAGGCTGTGAGCGTGTCTGGTGTGGTGGGTGTGAGTGTCTGTCTGCCGATCAGTGGGAAATGAGGTTGAATTAAACAATTTGACCCACACATCGTCTGTATCCAATTTCTATTAGGTTCATTGTTTGAGAGAATTTTGCATAGTCTGTTTTTTTTTTGCAGATATATTCTTCATCAGATTATATCCCATTTTACATCATAGACAGGTCTTTCAGTCTATTCTCTCCTATCAATTTCCCTGCTTCACAAGCCCCCTCCCATCTACTCACCACATCCAGCAACAGTGCCCCGAACTCCATGGCCCTTCATGTGTTTATGCAGCTTCCTTATTATATTTAAACTCTGCTGTTCCACTTCAACCACTCCTGTGACAGTGAGTTCCACATTCCCTTCACTACATTTCAAGCAGAGATACTTTCTCCACCTACACCCAGTCAAATCCACCACTATTCATAAACTTCTCCATTTGATCCTCCCTGACATCATATGCTGATTAAAATGCATAGCCTGTCCATTCTTTCCTGTCAGTTCCATCCTCTCAGTTATGGTATAATCTTCATAAACATTCCTTGTACTTTCTCCCAGAGTTCTGTGTCCCTTGTTGGTGTATCCCTTTCTTCGTGTGTGTCAAAGAAATGGGAATTTTCATCAACTGGTAATAAGTTTGCTCAAGTTCCATCTGTAGGGATAGAGTCAGTCTCAGTCAATTGAGATCTGTGTTTTATTTATTTCAGGAGGAAGCTCATCAGAAGAGGAGGTAAGACATGGTCTTTACTTAAACTCTGTATGGATTTGTAAAATAGTTCAAATATCACTGATGCTCAGTTTATAACAAGCTCTATAATATTTACAGTATTAGTGAAGATGACAAGTCCCTGTCAGTGACACATGGCTCGCTACCTGTTGAAAAATTCAATCACCCCTTTTTGTTGAACACCACGTTGAGAGAAATGTTTGATGCAAGTAAACAAGGTAAATATTGACAGTTTCCATTCTCCTTGTTTGTGAACAATTTTAAGTGATACTTACTCACAAAGTTACTAATCATTCCAACAACATTTTCTTCCAATGAACCGATCCCCGTGGTACACCACTGGTCACAGTGCTCCAGTCTGGACAATACCTCTCTACCACCACCTTCTGTCTTCTACCCCAAGTCAATTTTACATCCAATTGAATAGATCTCTCTGAATGCTATGTGATCAAAACCTCTCTATGAGCCTTCTGCATGGAACCTTGTCAAAGGCCTGCTGAAGTTTATGTAGGCAATATCTATTGCCCTATTCTCAATAGTTATTTCTGCCAGCTCATCAAAGAACAACTCAATCAAATTCATGAGACTATTTCCCAGGGATAAAACAATGTTGACTATCCTGTATCAGTCCATGCCTTTCCAAATGCTGGTAAATCTGTGTCTCAGTATCCATTCCAGTAATTTCCCCACTACTGATGTTAGGCTCAACAGCCTGGAGTTCTCTGGCTTGACCTTCCAGTCCTTCTTAACTGAAGACACCACCTGAGCCACCTTCCAATCTTCCAGCAGCTCATCTTGGGTGAAATGTCCAAGAACATATATCTGCCAGGGCCCTGCAATTCCTTCTCTGGTCTTAATGTACTCAGAGGTATGCAGTCACTCTCCGGGGTTCATCTAATACTTCCAGTATCTTTGCTTTTGTACTTTGATATGTTCCAAGATATTACTGTTCATTTTCCTTAATTCCTTAGCTTTCAAGACCCTCTTCCTGGGAAACACAGATGAGAGATATTCTTTTAAAACCACCCCCATCTCCTCTTATCGATGACCATACTGATCCTTAGGGTGACCTATTCGAGTCAAGGTGTCATATATTCAGCCCAATGTCCATGCTGACAGTGCTGCCTAGTGAGCAGGTGCCACCATGCCTGGTCAATAGCCCTATAAAATACTTCTATCCATGTACATATCAACTATAGATTCTTTTAAATGTTGCTTATTTCTAGCAGCTTGTTCCATATATGCACCACCCTTCGTGTGACGATGTTCCTCATGTCACTTTTAAATCCATAAGGCCATAAGATATAGGAGCAGAATTAGGCCATTCAGCCCATTGAATCTGCCCACCATCCCACTCAACCCCTTACACCTGCCTTCTAAAACCATAACATTTGATGCCCTGACCAATCAGGAAACTTTGCCTTAAATATGGTCTTGGACTCCATAGCTGCCTGTGGCACAGCATTCCACTGATTCACCATTCTCTGGTTAAACAATTTCCTCCTTACCTCTGTTTTGAAGGGTTGCCCCTCAATCTTGAGGCTGTGCTCTCTAGTTTTGGACACACCCACTATAGGAAGTATCCTCTCCACATCCACCTTATCTAGTCCTTTCAACACCATAGCCCCTTCAGTCCTTGTGTTCCTGTGGACAGGAGTTGGCCAAAGTTGATTGGAAGGAAACACGATCAGGGATGATTCAAATTTCAAAGTTCAAATTAAATTCATTGAAGTACATTTATGTCACCATATACAATCCTGAGATTCATTTCCTTGCAGGCATGCCCAATAAATCCAATAGCCATAATAGAATCAATGAACAGGGTGTATTACCAGTGTGGAAAAGATGACAAAAGAAAGAAAGAAAAAAGAAATATTAATAATAATTAATAAGCAATAAATATCAAAAACTTGAGAAGAGTCCTGAAAGTGGGTTCATAGAATGTGGGGATAGTTCAGTGATGGGCCAAATGAAGCTGGGTGAGGTCATCCTCTCTGGTTTAAGAGCCTGATGGTTGGGGAGTAATAATTGTTCCTGAACCTGGTGGTGTGGATCCTTAGGCTCATGTACCTTCTTCCTGATGACAGCAGCAAGATGAGAGCATGACCTGGGTGGTGAGGGTGCCTGATGATAGCCACTGCTTTCCTGTAATGGCTGGAGTTGTGGGGAGAAATTCAGAAAGCACAGGATAGATACATCCCAAATCGGAAGAAGTATTTTAAAGGGAGGATGAAGCAAGGAATCTGCAGAAGGCCTTAGACAGATTAGGAGAATAGGCAAAGAAGTGGTAGATGGAATATAGCGCAGGGAAGTGTATGATCATGTACATTGGTATAATGAATAAAGGTGTAGACTATTTTCTAAATGGGGAAAAATCAAAAATCAGAGGTGCAAAGGGACTTGGGAATCCTTGTGCACAATTCTCTGAAGTTTAACTTACAGGTTGAGTCTGTGGTGAGGGTGGCAAAGCAATGTTAAGCGTAAATTTTCAGAGGACCAGAATATAAGAGTGAGGATGTGATGGAGAGACATTATAAAGCTTTGGTCAGACTACTCTTGGAGTACTGTAAGCAGCTTAGGGACCCTAGGATGGCAAGGTGGAACAAAGGAGCAGAGGGGGTGTAAGGCTTCCCTCTGCTATCCTGCAGGTTAACCTTGGGCAAGGTGTAACACCTGCTTAGACCCCACCTCCTCCCCCTACCAATCAGGGTCAAGTGAAGCCATGGGACTAGGTGATGGGTGATCTTATGAAAAGCTGGTGCATATACAAGCCCAGATTATGTGACCACTGACTCCAGGCAGACAACCTCTGAAGAGTATTGATAATTTTTGGATCTCTTGTCTTGTACAAACATTGCCCAGAAGCAGGCAATGATAAACCACTTTTGTAGAAAAATTTGCTAAGAACAATCCTGGTCAACAATTGAAGAATGAGGTGGGATCTCATTGAAACCTATTTAATATTGAAAAGCCTAGATAGAGTGGATGTGGAGAGGATGTTTCCTATAGTGGAGGAGTCCAAGTCCAGAGGAAACAGCAATAGAACAGAGGGGATTCCTTTTAGAACAGAGATGAGGAGGAATTTCTTCAGCCAGTGGTTGATGAATCTATGGAATTCATTGCCACAGATGTCTGTGGAAGCCAAGTCATTGAGTATGTTTAAAATGGAGGTGGATGGGTTTTGATTAGTCAAGTTGTGAAGGGTTATGGGAAGAAGGCAGGGGAGGGGTGTGGAGAGGGATAATAAATCAGCCAATGTGGAATGTCAGGAATGACTCCATGGGCTAAATGGCCTAATGCTGCTGATGTGTATTCACCCTATCTCTGCCCCTCATGATCTTATATTCCTTGATCAGATCACTCCACAATCTCCAATGTTGTAGGGAGTAAAATCCTAGTCTACTCAACCACTCTATGTAATTCAGGCCCCTGAGTCCATGCCACATCATGATAAATCTTTTCTGTACTTTTTCTAGTTTAATAACATATTTCCTCTAACAGGGTGACCAGAGCTGTGCACAGTAAGTGATGTTGTGGCATATCTGAGTCCAGCCCTCCGACCTGGGGAAACTGGCCTGCTATCTCTCACCCCTCCTCAGTTCACAGTCACCTCGGACTCTTGTCTCATCACTCCCCTTCTCCTCTCTATACTCACAATCTCCACTCCCCACTCCATTATTGGAAATAATTAAGGTGGAGTTTGAGAAGATTTTGATAGATCGAGGAATAGAGGTTTGCAGGGAACGGACGTAGGAGAGGAATTGATGCCGGGATCGATCAGTCACTGTCACATTGAATGAAGGGCTGGTTCCTGTGCTGAACTGTTTATGTTCTCTGTCCCCTGTTTAGAAGAATGAGAGGGATGTTAGGGAAACACAAGATTCTTTCAGGCCTCAAAAGGGAGGATATTTCCCCTGCAACACACACAAAATGCTGGAATAACTCAGCAGATCAGGCAGCATCTATGGAAATGAATAAACAGTTGTCATTTCCAGCCAACGCACTTCTTCAGTCTGCGGAATTGAAGGTCAGGGGTCACTGTCTCAGGATGGGGTGTACCCTCAGAGGATGGTGTCTCTTTGGAATTCTCTACACCGGAGGCCTGTGGGGTCTCAGTCATTCAGTTCATTTAAAGTCACAGAGGCATTGTTGTACAGCACAAAAAAATGGGCCCTTCGGCCCATCACCTCTGTGCTGGCCTATTTACTATTTACCCATCTACACAAGCCATTGATCAGCATAAGGCCAGTCTCGTTTGTGCCTTGCCTATTGAAATGCCTGTCCAAATGTCTCTGCAGCATAGTAGACTGGAGGCCTGTGAACTGCAGGTGTTGCTGCTGGATTCGTGGTTGTTTGTCATTCATGATAATGATTTGGATGAGAATGTAGGTGACAAAGTCGGTTTTGTGTATTACACTAAAATTCATAGTGAAGAGGATTATCTAAGTTTACAATGGGCCCTTGATCAACTGGGCCAGTGGGCCGAGGAATGGCAGGTGGAGTTTAATTCAGAGAAATGTGGAGTGTGGCATTTTAAGAACACAAACCAGGTCAGGAATTAAACAGCAATTGACGGGACTGTGGAGAGTGTTGTAGAACAGCAAGAGAGAGAGACAGGGGAGTGCTGGTCCAAATACTGAGTACCGGAGCTGGGACTTCCGGTTACGTGTGTGCAGGACGTTGGTCCGACTGCATTTGGAGCAGTGTGTACAGTTCTGGTCACCTTGCTATAGGAGGGATGTCATTCAACTGGAGAGAGTGCAAAACAGATTTACGAGGATGTGACTGGGGCTGGAGGATATGGAATAGAAGCAGAGGTGGGATAGGCTTAGACTTTTTTTGAAGCTGAGGAGGCTGCCAGAGGAAGCTGCAGAGACGGGTACAGTTACAATGTCTTAAAATGCATCTTGGCTGTTATGTAGATATGAACGGTGTAAAGGAATAATGGGCAAATGGGACTAACTCATTAAAGCAAGTTGGCCGGCATGAACATGTTGGGTTAAAGAACCTCCTGTTTAAATCCCTCTAGTGTTCACTCACCCCTACCCACCGAATTCAGTGGTTGTTCCATCCCTTCCTCACACTCATTTCTACTGGCTATCACCTCTCTTTCCATTCTTGACTATGGAGATGATTCCACGGCCAAATCAGCCATGATCTTATTAAATGGTGGAGCAGGTTCGACGGGCCATATGGTCTACTCCTGCTCCTATTTGTTATGTTCTTCAGAATCAGAATTAGGTTTATTAGCACCAGTGCGTGTCGTGAAATTTGTTAACTTAGCAGCAGGTTAATACAATACATAATATAGAAGAAAAATAAAATAATAATAATAACAAATAAATAAGTAAATCAGTTAAATGTATATTGAATAGATTAAAAATTATGCAAAAACAGAAATAATATATATTAAAAAAGTGAGGTAATGTTCACGGGTTCAATGTCCATTTAGGAATCGGATGGCAGAGGGGAAGAAGCTGTTTCTGAATCGCTGAGTGTGTGCCTTCAGGCTTCTGTACCTCTTACCTGATGGTAACAGTGAGAAAAAGGAATACCCTGGGTGCTGGAAGTCCTTAATAATGGCACGGCTGCTTGAAGATGTCCTGGGTACTTTGTAAGCTAGTACCCAAGATGGAGCTGACTATATTTACAACCATCTGTAGCTTCTTTCGGTCCTGTGCAGTAGCCCCTCCATACCAGACAGTGATGCAGCCTGTCAGAATGCTCTCCACAGTTCATCTATAGAAGTTTTTGAATGTATTTGTTGACATACCAAAGCTCTTCAAATTCCTAATGAAGTATAGCCGCTGTCTTGTCTTCTTTATAGCTGCATCAATATGTTGGGACCAGGTTAGATCCTCAGAGATCTTGACACCCGGGAACTTGAAGCTGCTCACTCTCTCCACTTCTCATCCCTCTATGAGGAATGGCATGTATTCCTTGTTATGAGCTGAAATATCGGCTGTTTATCTCCTTCACACATGGCTCTTGACCCGCTGATTTCCTCCAGTACTTTGTGTGATTTTCAGGAACATTTCACTCTCCATCCTGAGTCTCCTCCACACCCACCGATCCCTGGGGACTCTCTAATTCTCTGCTTCTTCTCCCCAGTCTCTGTCACCCTGGATGTAGAAACGGCACATCCGGAGCTCGAGGTGTCTGATGATCGGAGGAGTGTGAGATACACTGGGACCTGGAGGGATCTCCCTGACACCAGGAAGAGGTTCACAGTCTGGGAATGTGTGCTGGGATCAGAGGGATTCACCTCAGGGAGACATTACTGGGAGGTGGAGGTGGCAGGGAATCTGTACTGGTGTCTGGGAGTCACCGCAGAGTCCGTGGAGAGAGAGAGTCAGGTCGGACTGAGACCAAGGACTGGATTCTGGATCATCACAGGGGTTGATCAGGTGATCTGTGTTCCCCCTTCCTCTGAATCCCATCTCCCTGCTGGTCCCACCCCTGGAAGGGTAGAAGTTTATCTCAGTTACGAGTCCAGGACAGTTTCATTTTACAATGCAGAGACAAAGTCCCATCTCCACACCTTCACTGGGAATAAATTCACAGAGAACCTTTATCCTTTCTTCTGGACTTGGCATAAAAAACCGGTGGCTGAGAATCTGCTCTGGCTCTGTAAATGGTTCGGGTCCCACAACTGACGTCAGGAGTAAGTCAGTGTAAATATAAATGTGCGGAGAGTGAAATAAACACGATGTGAGAATTATTGTTCCATTTGCTTTAAATCATTCACCGCATCCGTCAACGGAACAGAAACACTACGGATTCAGAGCAGCCGCGAGTTGCGGGTCCTGAGCTCCCCGGCTCTCCCTGGTCCTAAAGTTCACTCACACTGAGACGGGTAACACGGTAGAAGTGATGGTGGGCTGACTGGGAGAGGAAAATCAAGGTGAATCTTGGAAAGGTGGGACAGAAACATAGAAAATAGGTGCAGGAGTAGGCCATTCGGCCCTTCGAGCCTGCACCGCCATTCAGTATGATCATGGCTGATCATCCAACTCAGAACCCTGTACCAGCCTTCCCTCCATACCCCCTGATCCCTTTAGCCACAAGGGCCATATCTAACTCCCTCTTAAATATAGCCAATGAACCGGCCTCAACTGTTTCCTGTGGCAGAGAATTCCACAGAATCACCACTCTGTGTGAAGAAGTTTTTCCTAATCTCGGTCCTAAAAGGCTTCCCCTTTATCCTCAAACTGTGATACCTCGTTCTGGACTTCCCCAACATCAGGAACAATCTTCCTGCATCTAGCCTGTCCAATCCCTTTAGGATTTTATACGTTTCAATCAGATCCCCCCTCAATCTTCTAAATTCCAACGAGTACAAGCCCAGTTCATCCAGTCTTTCTTCATATGAAAGTCCTGCTATCCCAGGAATCAATCTGGTGAACCTTCTTTGTACTCCCTCTATGGCAAGGATGTCTTTCCTCAGATTAGGGGACCAAAACTGCACACAATACTCCAGGTGTGGTCTCACCAAGGCCTTGTACAACTGCAGTAGTACCTCCCTGCTCCTGTACTCCAATCCTCTTGCTATAAATGTCAGCATACCATTCACCTTTTTCACCGCCTGCTGTACCTGCATGCCCACTTTCAATGACTGGTGTATAATGACACCCAGGTCTCGTTGCACCTCCCCTTTTCCTAATCGGCCACCATTCAGATAATAATCTGTTTTCCTATTTTTGCCACCAAAGTGGATAACTTCACATTTATCCACATTAAATTGCATCTGCCATAAATTTGCCCACTCACCCAACCTATCCAAGTCACCCTGCATCCTCTTAGCATCCTCCTCACAGCTAACACTGCCACCCAGCTTCGTGTCATCCGCAAACTTGGAGATGCTGCATTTAATTCCCTCATCCAAGTCATTAATATATATTGTAAACAACTGGGGTCCCAGCACTGAGCCTTGCGGTACCCCACTAGTGACTGCCTGCCATTCTGAAAAGGTCCCGTTTATTCCCACTCTTTGCTTCCTGTCTGCTAACCAATTCTCTATCCACATCAATACCTTACCCCCAATACCGTGTGCTTTAAGTTTACACACTAATCTCCTGTGTGGGACCTTGTCAAAAGCCTTTTGAAAATCCAAATATACCACATCCACTGGTTCTTCCCTATCCACTCCACTAGTTACATCCTCAAAAAATTCTATGAGATTCGTCAGACATGATTTTCCTTTCACAAATCCATGCTGACTTCGTCCGATCATTTCACCACTTTCCAAATGTGCTGTTATCACATCTTTGATAACTGACTCTAGCAGTTTCCCCACCACCGATGTCAGGCTTACCAGTCTATAATTCCCTGGTTTCTCTCTCCCTCCTTTTTTAAAAAGTGAGGTTACATTAGCCACCCTCCAATCCTCAGGAACCAGTCCAGAATCTAACGAGTTTTGAAAAATTATCATGTGGTGGTGGAGACAGGCAAAGTGCAAAGGAGTCTCAATGGTTCAGGCAGCAACGATAGCTGGAAATGAGTAATTGACGTTTTGCCTCGATACCCTTCAGCTGGACTGAAAATAAGAGTAGAGATGACCAGTGTAGAATAGTAGAGAGAAGGGTGGGGTAAGAGCTGGCAGGTGAGGGGTTGATAGACAGATAAGGGAGGGTGGAGGGTGGAAATGTGTCAGATGATGGGAGGTGAGAGGTGGCAGTGACAAAGATGATGGAATCTGGTCAGAGAGGAAAGTGGAGCCTGGAATAAAGGGAGGGAGGAGGGGAGGAAAGTGTGGGTGATGGACAGATGGAGAGATGGGGGTGGGAGAGAAGAGAGAGATAAGGTGACAGGGCTGGTGGATCAGGAGGATGAGAGAGGATTGAAAAGGAAATGTGACAGAGAATGTGGGGAACTAGTCCCAAAAATTTTGGAATTCAATGTTCCTGGCCCTGAGTGGAACATGAACTGCTCTTCTAATTTATGAGACAAATCAAGCCAGGATCAGAATGGATTCCCACATGGACAAAGAAGAGAAAATCTGCAGATGCTGGAAATCCGAGCATACATTCTCTCCTGGAATCAGAACGCTGTGAGGCAGAATGGGTTTACAGGACTGGCCGAGGGAAACCTTTTCTACCCGAGGGTCCCGTCCACAACCAGGAAAGGCTGACCTTCCATTGGAACTGGATCGCACTGGTGGAAGCTGGAAGCTTCTTCACACGAAGGGCAGTGGAAATCTGACTTCGCCGAAAAGCTGAACTTGTTCCAATCCATGGTGTACAATCTCCAGTCCTTATTTTCTGCAATGGCCGCAGTTCCTGTCACATTGCAACGCATCTTCTCTGTTTTGCAAAACAATTTGTTTTAACAGTTGTTCTAAATTTATATTTAACTGCCGCCTAAAACCGCACTGGTTCCCTTTTTAAAGTTGTTCCTTTCTGTCCAGCTGCAAGCTGCCAAGCCCTTTATTCTCATTTCATTGATTTTCAGCCCTGTTTGTTATCGTCCTGATCCCTCCGTCACTTGAGATTAGTTGGAAGATACCAGGATGCCTTCCACTGAAAACATGCAGCAACATAATCACAAACTAGAGAAGATCGGCAGGTGCTGGAAATCCGAGTAATACACACAAAATGCTGGAGGGGCGCAGCCGGGCAAGCAACATCCGTGGAAAAAAAAAGTACAGTCAAAGTTTCAGGCGGAAACCCTTCGGCAGGACACATGGAATCAGTAATTTGGTTTTGGTCACATTTTATCTGCAAGAAATGCAGGAAACACGCAGATCTCAGTCAGGTTCCATGGAGCATCTGACACCAGAGATTGTGCAGTAGCTGGAAATCCTGATCAACACACACAAAACGCTGGAGGAACTCAGCAGGTCAGGCAACATCAATGGAAGGGATGTTTCTCTGAGACCCATCATCAGAACTGGAAAGGAAGGGGAAAGAAGCCAGAATGAGAAAGTGTACAAGCTGGCAGGTGACAGGTGGGGGTAGGTGAAGGGGCAAGGGGGGGGGTGTAGGGGGGGAGGGGTGACTAAGTAAGGAGCTGAGAGGTGATAGGTGAAAGTGGTAAGAGCTGAAGACGGATTCAGATGGGGGTGAAGAGTGGACCATGGGAGAAAGGGAAGGAAGAGCAGCACTGGGGGAAGTAATGATCAGATGAGAAGAAGGGCTGAGTGGGGAAACAGAATGCGGAATGCAAGAAGGGGAAAGGGAGTGAGAAATTAACCTTTTAGAAAAAATGAGGTACTGGACCTGATGTTGTGTAATAAGCCTGGTCAGGTGATTGACTTTCAGCGGGTGAGCAGTTAGGGAACAGTGATTACAACTCCTTAACTTTCAGGATAGCAACAGATAAGGACAGATAGATTTCCTGTGGGAGAATCTTAAATTGGATTTGGGCCAATTACGAGGGCATTAGGCAGGAACTAAGAGTTAATTGGGAACACCTTTTTTTAGACATGTGGAGCGTGCTTAAAGATCAAGTGCATAGAGTACAGGAAAGGTATATTCCTGTTGGGAAAAGGGACAGGGATGGAAAGATGAGAGCAATTTGGATGTCTAGAGAGGTGATGAATTTAGCCAAGAAGAGAAAGGAAAAGTATGTAAAGTTTCAGAATTAGGAAAGCCAGGAGGGGTCATGAAAAGTCCTTGGCATTGAGATATAGATCATTTGCACATTCAACAGAGAAATGGCAATTGGAGTTTAAGCCAGATAAATGTGAGCTGTTTCACCTTGGTAGGGCAAATGCAGGGAGACAGTATATTAAGGGCAAGAATCTTAAGTGTTGCTGGGCAGAGAGATCCTGGGGTCCAAGTTCATAACTCCGTGAAAGTGACTACACATGTTGACAGAGTGGTTAAGAAGGCTTAGGGAATACTTGCTTTTATTAGGCTCTGCCCCTGGAAATGCTGGGAACTGATGAGAGCCCCTGTCCAATTGGAGGAATACATTTTCCCGGCCCCGTGGATAATCTTGGAGCCTTTTCCTTTTTTTAGACGATAACTTGGACCTGAGGGGACTCCAGTGTGGCTGGGGTGTGGAGATGTTTCAATATGAGAGGGGTGCTCTGTGTGGCCGTCTGTTGTGAGTTGTTCAGAGAAATCACCCATGCCCTGTGCTATTTGGAAGGAGTAGGCAGGGAAGCTGACAGGATTCCATGAGCTGAGTGGAATTTCTGTGAATGTAAATTGCTTTCTGGTCGGCGATTAACCAGTGTGCCGGAATGGTCATTCACCACTGATGTCCACCATTGACTGTGGATCTAAAGCAGTGATGTGTGGCTCTCCACAGTCCAAGCTTTCTCTTCACCCCTGTCCCACACAGTTGCCATTTCTCCCCAGTGTTTATCAGAACAACACAGCAGATAATGAAGCAGTTCAAAAAGCAACAAAGCAAGCCCTGTCCTGTTCCTCCAGTCCCAGCAAAGACCGTCTCTGACCTCCAGCAGAAGCAGAAATTGTCAAACATTGAGCCCTGCACCTTTGTGCAAATTTTCTTGCAGGGTGGTCTTCTGACCAATAAGACTATAAGACAATGAAACAATGAAACATAGGAGCAGAATTAGGCCATTCAGCCCATCGACTCTGCTTCGCCATTCTATCATGGCTGATCCCAGATCCCACTGAACTCCATACATCGGCCTTTTCCCCAAATGCTTCGATGCCCTGACCAATTATCCAACTTCCCACTAACTTTTGCTACCTATTATGCCCTTTCCTTGGTTTTATGCAGACCTTATCTACCCTTGTCAGCTATGGTTACCTACTCCTGCCATTTGACTACTTCTGTGGAACATATCTATCCTGTGCCTTGTGAGCTATTCCCTGAAACTCTAGCTATCTCTGCTCTGCCATCATCCCCACCAAAATCCTCTAATCTAAACGGGCAAGCTCCTCTCTCATGCCTTTAATTCCCTTTATTCCATTGTGATACTAATACATGTGAGTCATGCTTCTCTCTCTCAAATTGCAGTATGAATTCAATCATATTATGATCACTGCCTCCTCAGGGATCCTTTACGTTAAGCTCCCTGATAAGATCTGATTATTACACAACACCCAATCTCAAATAGCCTTTCTCATAGTCGGCTCAAGCATATGCTGCTCTAAAAAAGCCATCTCAAATGCATTCAACAAATTCCCTCTCTCGATCTGACACCAATGTGATTTTCCCAATCCCCTTGCATCTTGTTTTTTTTTTTCTTATCCTTATAACATGCACTTTCCAGCAGTCAACCCGACATTTAGGCTTCTATTTGGAGGACTATATACGATTCCCGTAATGGTCTTTTTTCACCCTCGCAATTTCTTAACTCCACCATAAAGACTGAACATCTGACCCGAAATCGCCTCTTTTTAAAGATGTACTTCCAACTCTTACCAACAGAGCCACACCATTGCCTTTGCCTGTCCTTTTGATACAAACTATATCCTTTGATATTAAGCTCCCAATTATGGCATTCATTTAACCACGAGTCAGCATTGCCCACAATGTCATACCGAACACTCTCTAGTTGTGCCATGAGTTTGTCCACTTTATTCTGAATGTTACACACAATTAAATACAAACCCTCAGTCCTACATTCTTCGCCCTTTTGAATTTTATCACTGTGGTACAATTTAACTCTTTGCTTTGTCTGCATTGGTGCCCAATCAGTGGCTTGTTCTTCCTTATATTCATGTTACACCCATCATCTCCTTGTAAACCTGCTGGCTCATCCTCATCTCTAACATGCTGGTTCCCATCCCTGTGCCATATTAGTTTAAACCTGTGATCTCCTCTATAGCGGGTCAATATCTGTCTGTCTGTCTAGATATCATATCCGATGCGGACGTTGGTGACCATGGTTTTCCATATAGATCTATCCCTCATTCTTTGGGTGACGTCCATTTCCTCAATGTATAGCCACCTGGCTAGGCTTTTGATGTGCATAAGCCGAGGTCTTCCTCTAGGTGTCACAAAGGGAGCGCTGTAGCGGACCCAAATGCAAGACACAGGCACTAAAGTACAAGGAGCAGGACTTGAGTAGAGTAGGGACGTGATGAGATACAGACAAGGAGCAGGGACAAGAACTCAGACTTGGGCTAGGTGTAAAGCATCCTCTGTACGCTGTGTTGACTGCATTCACTCCACTGGCATCCAATGGATGTAACAGTATGCAGAGTTTGTTGTACTCATTGTTTTTGTACCCAGTGAGAAACACGTCTGTGTAAGAGCCCGCGACGCTTTATTGCAGTTACACAGCGACTGTACCTAAAGAACAGAACTCTAGGGAGATGCCAATCAATATTTGGGAAATCAAAATCTCCCACCTCAACAACCCTGTTATTATTTCTCCTTTCCAGAATCTGTCTCCCTATCTGCTCTGCGATGACCCTATTACTATTGGGTGGTCTATAAAAAACACCTGGAATAGTTATTGACCCCTTCGTATTTGAAAGTAGTAGCTGTGGAGATTGTGGAGGCATTAGCGATAATCTTTCAAAAGTCGACAGATTCTGGCATGGTTTCGGAGGACTGGAAGATTGCAAATGTCACTCCACTATTTAAGATGGGGACAAGGAAGCAAAAAGGAAATTACAGACCTGTTAGTGTTTGGGAAGTTGTTGGAAACGATTGTCAAGGATAAGGTTACAGAGTACCTGAAGGCATATGACAAGATAGGCAGAACTCAGCATGGATTCCTTGAAGGAAAATCCTGCCTGACAAACTTATCACAATTTTTTTGAGGAAATTATAAGTATGCTAGACAAGGGAGATGCAGTAGATGTTGTATATTTGGATTTTCAGAAGGCCTTTGACAAGGTGCCACACATGAGGCTACTTAACAAGATAACAGCCCATGGAATTATGGGAAAGTTACATACGTGGATAGAGCGTTGGCTGATTGGCAGGAAACAGAGTGAGAATAAAGGGATCCTATTCTGGTTGGCTGCCGGTTACCAGTGGTGTTCCACAGGGGCCCGTGTTGGGGCCGCTTCTTTTTACATTGTACATCAATGATTTGGATTATGGAATAGATGGCTTTGTGGCTAAGTTTGCTGACAATACGAAGATAGGTGGAGGGGCCGGTAGTGCTAAGGAAACGGAGAGTCTGCAGAGAGACTTGGATAGATTGGAAGAATGGGTAAAGAAGAGGCAAATGAAATACAATGTTGGAAAGTGTATGGTTATGCACTTTGGCAGAAGAAGTAAGTAGGCAGACTATTATTTAAATGGGGAGAGAATTCAAAGTTCTGAGATGCAACGGGACTTGGGAGTCCTCGTGCAGGATACCCTTAAGGTTAACCTCCAGGTTGAGTCGGTGGTGAAGAAGGCGAATGCAATGTTGGCATTTATTTCTAGAGGAATAGAGTATAGGAGCAGGGATGTGATGTTGAGGCTCTATAAGGCGCTGGTGAGACCTCACTTGGAGTACTGTGCGCAAGTTTTGGTCTCCTTATTTAAGAAAGGATGTGCTGACGTTTGAGAAGGTACAGAGAAGATTGACTAGAATGATTCTGGGAATGAGAGGGTTAACATATGAGGAACGTTTGTCCGCTCTTGGACTGTATTCCTTGGAGTTTCGAAGAATGAGGGGAGACCTCAGAAACATTTCGAATGTTGAAAGGCATGGACAGAGTGGATGTGGCGAAGTTGTTTCCCATGATGACGGAGTCTAGTACGCGAGCGCATGACTGAAGGATTGAAGGGCGCCCATTCGGAACAGAAATGCGAAGATTTTTTTTTTTTTTTTTTTTTTTTTAAAAAAAAGCCAGACGGTTGTGAATCTATGGAATTTGTTGCCACGGCGGCAGTGGAGGCCAAGACATTGTGAGCATTGCAGAGATTGGTAGCTATCTGAGTAGACAGGGCGTCAAAGGTTATGGTGAGAAGGCGGGGGAGTGGGACTAAATGGGAGAATGGATCAGCTCATGTTAAAATGGCGGAACAGAATCGATTTGCCGAATGGCCGACTTCTGCTCCTTTGTCTTATGGTATTTCTAACTTCCACCCACAGAGTCTCCATAGATAATATTTCCATGACTTCCTCGTTTTCTTCAGCCGTGACACTATCTCTGATCAACAGGGCCCCACCTCTTTTGCCTCCCTCCCTATCCATTCTGAAGCATCTAAAGCCTGGCACTTGAAGTAGCCATTCCTGCCCCTGCAACATCCAAGTCTCTTTAATGGCCACAACAGCATAGCTCTAAGTGCTGATCCACGCTCTGAGCTCGTCCGCTTTATTCATGATACGCCTCGCATTAACAGACACATCTCAACCATCGGACTGAGCGCGTCCCTCTATCACCTGCCTATCCTCCATTTCGCACTGTCTCCCAGCTTTCTCTATTTGTTGGCCAACCTCCTTTTCCTCCGTCACTTCTGTTTGGTTCCCACCCCCAGCAATTCTAGTTTAAACTCTCCCCGATAGCCTTGGCAAACCTTCCCATCAGGATATTGATCCCCCTGGGATTCAAGTGCAACTCATCCTTTTCGTACAGGTCACACCTGCCCCAAAAGAGTTCCCGATGATCCAGAAATCTGAATCCCTGCCCCCTGCTCTAATCCCTCAGCCACGCATTTATGCTCCACCTCATTCTATTCCTATACTCTGTCACGTGGCACAGGAAGTAATCCCGAGATTACTACCTTTGAGGTCCTGCTTCTCAACTTCTTTCCTAACTCCCTGTAGTCTGTTTTCAGGACCTCCTCCATTTTTCTACTTATATCGTTGGTACCAATCTGTACCACGACCTCTGTCTGTTCTCCTTCCCACTTCAAGCTACCGAACACGCGATCAGAAACATCCCGGACCCTGGCACCTGGGAGGCAAACTCCCATCAGTGTTTCTTTCCTGCGTACAGAGAATCACCTATCTGACCCTCTAACTATAGAGTCCCCTCTTACCCCTGCTATCCTCTTCCTTTCCCTACCCTTCTGAGCTACAGGGCCAGACTCCGTGCCAGAGGCGCGACCACTGTTGCTTCCCCCAGGTAGGCCGTCTCCCCCAACAGTACTCAAGCAAGAATAGTTATTGTTGAGGGGGTCAGCCACTGGAGTACTCTCTGGTACCTGCTTCTTGCCCTTTCCTCTCCTGACTGTTACCCACTTCTGTCACCTATGGTCCCAGGGAGGCTACCTTCATTCTCCTTGACCAGGAGATCAAGCTGCAGCTCCAGTTACCTAACATGGTCCATAAGGAGCTGCAGCTCGATGCACTTGGTGCAGATGTGGTCGTCCTGGAGGCTGGGAGTCTCCAGGACCTCCCCCATCTGATGCCGAACACAGAAAACCGGCCTCACACACATACTTTTTGTCTTTATTTTAAACAGGTAACCTACCTGGCCTCAGCCCCTTATCGCCGAAGCCCAGTTGAGCCAAAGTCTTCCTACTCTGCCTCCCACTACTATGACATCCACTCCTCCGACGCCCGCTCTGTAAATCAGTCTTTTTAAACTCTTCCCACTGGCCGGGGTCCACACGCTTGTGCAGTCGTGCCTCGTTCAAACCGCTGAAGAAATAACTGAGTGTGTGTCTTCATGCTCCTGTACCTCCCGCTTGATGGCAGCAACCAGAAGGGGGCATCTCCTGATGATGGGGGATTTTATGACGAATGCTGCCTTTTTGAGGCATCACCTGCTGAAGATATCCTCGATGCTGGGGACACCAGTGTCCATGATGGAACTGGCTGAGTTGACAACTCTCTGCAGCTTTTCCCGATCCTAGGCAGTGACTCCTCCATACTAGATGGTGACGCAACCCTCTAAAATGGTCTCCATGGTACATCTGTAGAAATTTGTGGTAGTCTTTGGTGTCTGTGTCACTCACAATTTTATACACTTCTATAAGGTCACCCTCCAGTCTCCTGCGCTGTGAAGAATAAAGTTCAGCCTACTTCACCTTTCCCTGTGACTCAGTCCCTTGACGACTGACAGTGTCCTTGTAAATGGCTTTTTGTAGTGATTGGTGGTGTGGTAGGCGACAAAACCGGCTCCCCCAGCAGGCTTGCCTGGTGAGAAGCGTGGCTAGACACCCTGCAGGACGAGAAACAAGACCTGTCAAAGGGCGGATGAACCCTCTCGTAGGGTCAATGGCCATCTCGGAAACACGTGCCGTGAAGCGCGGGAAGGGCATCCCTTGCATCGAAGCTTGGTCTGGTCATTCGCTGCAACAGAACTTACCCCAGCAATCTTGGACACCACCATGCCGCTGGGCCAGGAACGAACACGCACACGCACAGTTTGAGGCCCTTCATTGTTCATCGGCTATGGAAGTTGCATCCAAGCTGTCTACATTGCCAGTATGCAAGTCAGGAGTGTACAATATGGAGAACAAGCTGTTGTCCACGCAGGAGGCTGGAGGCTTCCTCTCTCCGTGTAGCTGATGAATCCAAAGGAGGGGTAAGGACCAATGCAGTTTGGCACCAGCTTCGTTGCAGGCTTTGCCAGTCAGCATTGAACTCAATGTCGACTGCCGCAGGGACTCCAGCTCAGGATTTTCCTCGGGGTTTACCACCGATGATTTCTACCTGAGTGGGTATAGCTGCAGAGCAGGGTAGGTTTGAGATTAGAGTTTTCCTTCGCTTCTATGAGCTGCCAGCCACGGGTGACTAGATCCGTCTGCCCGAAAGGCAGCATCTATGGAGAGGAATGAACCATCGACACTTTGGGCCATGACACCACATCGGTGTTGCTCTGGGAGAATGAGCCCCACTGAGTGTATTGCACCATTGATCTGGCCAGGGTTAGGTTCTCACCCTCTGGGGATGCAGTTGGAGCCCACACCCTGTGCAGTTAGAGTTTGGGGAAAGAGCTGTGTGGGTGCAGTTCCCTCCCCAACTCCATGGACTGAGATCGGTTGAGTTGTGTAGCTCCTGTCTATCCTCTCCTGACACTGTGAGGCAGTCTGGTCTATAAGACCCAAACATATTGGAGCAGAGCTAGGCCTTTCGTCCCATCCCCTCTCCTTTGCCATTCCAACATGGCAGATTTATTATCCATCTCCAACCCATTCCCCTACCTTCTTCACATAACCTTTGATACCCTGTCACAATGGCGGGGGCATAGGGAGCAAGACCCAAATGCAAGACCCATCTTGTGAGGTTAATTAAATTTAGTTTATTGTTTGATATCAGGAGAGCTAGGCAGGAGCAGGAGTAGTGAACTGGACAAGGACTGAGGACTAGACTAGGCTGGGAGAAAGGGTCTAGGCTAGAACTCGGAATCGGCTCCCAGAACTAGAGGAGACATGAAGAGGCTAGGGTATGGACTCCGAGCCCGAGACTGAGCAAGGACCCAGTACCTGGGTCTTGCCTTGGTCTCGAACCCCAGAATCAGGCATGGACATGACATGGGCTAGGGAGAGGAGGAACATGGGAACACAGAGCCTCAGTCTCAGGAGAGCAGGTACATGGAACCATGGACACATACACAGAACACAAAGCCAGGACCCCTACTTGGGTACAGACACAACAAGACATGACTCCCCACGGGGCAACAGCAAGACAGCCTGACTTACCCCATGGAGACGAGGACAAGACAAGACATGACTCCCTGCAGGGCAACAGCAAGACGGCCTGACTTACCCCACAGAGGCAAGGACAGGTCAAGCCATGACCAACACGAAAGCACACCAGACAGTACCTATCTAGCTCCGGTGATGGAACGAGACCAAAATGCAGGCGGGGGCTGCAGACGAGGGCTAGAGGCGAGAGGGGTAGGACAGGATTCACAGACCGCCAGGGCCAGGACGTGGACGTGGTACTTGGACGCCACCGGAGCCAGGACGTGGAACTTGCACGTGGACGTGGACGTAGTACTTGGACGCCGCCGGAGCCAGGACGTGGTGCTTGGAGCCTCCGGGTAGTGGCGAGCTCTCGACTCGGACCGGGAACAGTAGACAGTGGCTCTTGATTCTCTCCGGCGGGTTAACTGACGGACCCACCTCGGTGAGAAAACTTTGCAGGCTGGCTTTGGCGAGGTAACTGGACAGGGTTGCTCCGGTGAGGAAAGGTGAATTACCGACACTCGCTTCGGGCGGAGACAAGGCTTACTCCGGCCAGATAACATTGGCACACCGTGATGTTACAGACACTCCCGCCCCCAACGGCTGAAAGCCGGAGACTATAAACTACTGGTTCAGCCGAGTGTTAATTGCCTCTAATCACCAAAGTCGAGGGACACGGGAAAACAGGGAATCAACGGTCCGGATCGTAACATAAACAAGCTGAATTTAAAGGAACTCCGATCCGGACCATGACATACCCTTACTAATCAAAACTATCAACCTCCATATTAAACGTTCCTAATTACTTGTCTTCCACAGAAATCTGTGACAATGAATTCCATACACCCACAACCATATTGGGAAAGAAATTCCTCCTCATCTCTGTTCTGAAGGGACGTTCTTCCATTCTGAGAAGGTGACCACTGGTCCCAGACTCCCCACAACAGGAAACATCCTCCATATCTACTCTATCATGGCCTATCAATATTCAGTTGAATTAAATGAGATCCATCCACACCCCTTATTCTTCTAAACTCTTGTGAGTACAGGGCAGAGTCATCAAATGTTCCTCATACATTAACCCTTTCATTCTCGAGATGATTCTTGAGTACCATCTCAAATGCCGTCAGATTCTATCTTAGATTAGGGGCCCAAAACTGTTCACAATAGTCCAAGTGTAGTCTAACCAATGCCTTATAATGCCTCTGCATTACGTACATGATTTTATATTCCAGACATCATGAAATGCATAATGCATTGTATTTGCATTCCATACCACAGACTTAAAATGCTAGTTGCTCTTTTCTGAATTCTGCATGATGACCCATTGAATTAGCTCCACTTTTTGAAAATATTCTATACCTTTATTCCTTCTACCAAACTGCATGACCATCAACTTCCTTCACTGTACCTGCCACTTTAATGAGACTTTGGATGCAGAAATCTGAAGCAACACACAAACAGATAGAAGAATCCAATGGGTTGATTATTTTCTCAATAGAGAGAAAATACCAAAATTTGTGGTGAAAAGGAACTTAGGAGTCCTAGTGCATGATTCCCTAAAGGATAATTTTCAGTTTGATTCTGTGGTGAGGAATGCAAATGCAAGGTTAGCATTCATTTCAAGAGGACTAGAAGGTAATGTTGAAACTTTATAAAGCACTGGTGAGGCCTCACTTGAGGTTTTGTGAGCAGGTTGGTCCTCTTTTAGAGAGGATGTGCTGAAACAGGAAAGAGTTCAAAGACGGCTCAAAGAATGATTCCAGGATTGAATGGCTTGTCATATGAAGAGCGTTTGACGGCCCTGGGCCTGTATTTACTAGGATTCAGAAGAATGGGGGGTGAACTCATTGAAACCTATTGAATGATGAAAGGCCTTGATAGAATGAATGTGAAGAGCATGTTTTCTATGGTCTAAGACCAGAGGATATAAGGGCATGCTCTGAGAATGGAGATGAGAAGGAATTTCTTTAGACATGAAGTGGTGAATCTGTGGAATTCTTTGCCACAGGCAGCTGTGCAGGCCAGGTATTTACGTATATTTAAGGCAGTTGTTGATGGATTATTGATTGGTCAGGGCAGGAAGGGATACATGGAGAAGCAAGAGATTGGGTTGGGGCTGAGAGGAAAATTGGATCAGGCATGATTAAATAGCAGAGCAGACTCGACCGGCCAAATGGCCTAATTTAGCTCCTATGTTTTAAGGTCATATGATATGTTCGAATGATAATTAAACACCTTCACTGTCCACCACACAACCAATGTTGGTGTCATCTGCAAGTTTACTGATCAGGTAATCCACATTCTCATCCAAAGCATTAATGTATCAGTCTATATATCAGAACATAAAAAGAAATAGGATGATGCGAATTATTATTTAATAATTAGAAGACTATGATTTCTGCAAAGTTCTATTAAAATCCACCTCGGCTTGCAGCTTTTTCCATTTTCTCCGTGGAGAATGTTTCCCTTCAGATCTTCTTAAATATTTTCCACTCTCACCTCGCATCCATAAAATTACTGACTATGGCAAATGTTTCATCCATTTGTCCAGTTGCCCCGGGATCCCATGCCGAATGGTCTTTCTTGTGCTGTACTGTTCTGTTTAATGTTCCAAATATCTCAGCCGTGGCCCCAGCAATTATGTCCCTGGATCCCCACAAGGTCCAAGGATGCATTCGGTCAGGCTCTAGGGATTCATTCCATTTTGTGTTCAAGACTGACAGCACCTCCCTGTTGTTATGTTTCAGGTTGTTACTATTCTCTTCCCTTAATTCCCCAGCTTACATGTCCTTCTCCACAGTAAATACAAATGAGGAATCAGACCTCACACATCTCCCATAGCTCCACATGCAGATGAACAAACTGATCCTTAAGAGACATTTTCTCTTCCTATTTACCCTTTTGCACATAATATCTTTTATAATATCAAAAAATATTTTATGTCACTCCATTACTTGATATCAAACCCTGTCCCGTGTCCTCTTTTTGCCCCCTGACTTCCCTCTCACATCCCTTACAGTCTTCAAAGGATTCACTTGATCCAACCTGCCTTAACCTGACACATTCCTGCTTCTTTTTTCCTAATCAGTGCCTCATTATCCATCATCAATCATGGTTTCCTAATCCTACCATCCTTGCAGTAACATGCTGAATTGAACACAGGTTAAGGCCAGATATTGCCTGAGCTGTGATCAGCCTCGACCAGTCAACCATCACGTTCCTGCCTGATCCCATCAACATCTCACTTTGTTCCCATTCAGGACGCGTTCACAAGTATTTCCAGAGCTATTTTATATCTAACAGAATGATGGCCACCGGTCCCAATATGACCCTCCCCCCCCCCCCAATGACACGTCAACCACTTCCCAGATTGATGTCCTGAGAGGAGGTCAAGTGTGACCCCTTCTCTAGTCGGGCATCTACACGTTGCTTGTGAAACCATTCCAGACCACAAATTCTACCCTGTCAAATCTCTCAGCACAACCCTGATATTCCTACAGTTATCTGCATTCACCCTACACATGGGCTTTTCTGATTCTCACTGATACTTGGGATCCTATAGAACAATCTCAACAAAGTGACCATCTCCATATTTCTAACTCCTCCCAATATACTCTCACTGGCCGTTCCCCACAAGGATCTCTCTAAGTGCTGTGGTGATATTCGCCCAAATCAACATCACAACTCCCCCTCCTCTCTGACCTCCACTTCTGTCACATCCTTTGCATCTGTAGCACAGTGAGGTGGTTTTGATCTCATTCAATGGGACAGCAGGTGTGAGGGGCTGAACAGCCTCCTCTTGCTGCTATTTCTGGTGTTCTGTGCAGTGAACAGACTGAACTGAGGGAGGATAGAAGGGGTGGGGGAATGAATAGAGGTGTAGAACAGGAGGGTGGTCCCAAGTAAACAGACATCTGGCAAGTGAGCGGCTTTAAAACTGAGTCTGTAAAGGTTCAGGATCAGCATGTCCTTGTCAGAGTGAATGGCAAGACTGGAGGGATAAGGAAACCCTGGCTGATGAGGGTTGTTGAGGCTCTGGTGTCTCGGAGGAAACAGGCTGGAGTCCTTGAGGAGAAAACTGAAAATCAGGAGGGCAAAAAAGGGGACACGAGATAGCTTTAGCAGGTAAGATAAAGGTGATTCTGAAAAAAAAAAAGATTCTGTGAGTCTGTGGGAAAACAGTAGGGTAACTGGTGAGGTCTTATGTCCCTTGAAGGATCAGTGTGGTCACCTGTGTGTGGAGACACAGCAGATGGGTGAGGTCTGAAATAAATACTTCTCATCTGTATTTACTATGGAGAAGGTGATGGAAGCTGGGGAATTCAGGGAGGAGAATACGAATGTCCTGAAACATACCGACATTACAAAGGAGGCTGGCCAGTTTAAACACATAAAGCTGAATAAATCCCAGGGGTCTTACTCAGTCTATCCTCTGACATGGTGGGAATCCAGGGACGAAATTACAGGGTCCCTGGCTGCGATATTTCAAACACTGAACACAGAACAGTACAGCACAGGAACAGGTCATTCTGCCCACGCTGTCTATGCTGACCATGATGTCATCACAGTTGCCTGCAAATAATCCATATCTTCCATTCCCTGCCTGTTCATTTCCCTGTTTAAATGTCTGTTAAACAGCACAATCTTATCTGCTTCCACCACTCCCCGTCCCGACCGAGCATTCCAGGAAGATATCACTCATTATGTCCAAAAACATGCCTTGAACATCCCGATTCTACTTTGGCCCTGTTTCTTTCAAACTTTACTCTTCACGTAGTGTCCTCAGGGAGATTAGACTGACTGAGACTGTCTCATAATTAGAAGAATAAGAGCTGGTCTCACTGGCACAGACACAGTCTCACTGGGTATTGACAGGGTAGAGGCAGGAATGATGCTTCCCCTGGATGGGGTGTGGAACCAGGGGTCACAGACTCAAAATCAGTATGTAAACGGGTAACACGGTCGGTTAAACGTAGCAGTCTGTTTTTCTGCAAGAAACCGCTGATGATTAAGAGATATGCTAATCTCGCCATTCAAAGTTGAGCCATATTTCTTCTTGCAGTCAGACCGTTAGTGTTTCAAGGTTGTTGTTTCTTTGTACTGTCATGCACGTAGATAAGACCGGCTCCAGCTTGGTATGTGGGGGTGTATGTGAGCAACTATATCTATTCTGTAATAGGCACTGCTAATTAGTTGGTGCACCGATGAGTGCCTAACCGAAGTGACCGGATGCTTTGAGTAAAGGGTTTCGACTTATACGGTCTCTGAATGACTTTATCCGGATTTGATTTCCACATCTGGCGCTTGCGAGCAGGGTACCAACATAGGGACTTTGACACGGAGGCGGGCTGAGTAAGTGACATACCGAACATCCTATCTACGGGGACCGATCGGGTCGCAAAGACGAATTGCTTTCATCGCTCACTACGATACCGGTGTCAGTGTCTGCCCCTCGCCCAGACCTCAGCACAGGAACTAACGGGGCCGGGATCGAATCTGCTGACAGACTCGTGTAAGGTAGGACAACTATTTGAAAATTGGATAGCTGACGGTTGTCGGGTAAAAGTTAAAATCGCGTAAGAGTGAAAGTCGAGTAAAGAAGTACCAAGAGAATTGAGCAGTAGACACCGTGTCTGGTAAGAAAGACAGAAGAAAAAAGACATACAATTGGGCAGGTGGCACGGGTCGGGTAAAATTTTAAGTCATATAAGAATTAAAATTTTGTAAAGGAAGTAGGACAATTGAACAGTAGATACCGTGCGCAGGTATCGGGTAAAATTTTAAGTCAGGTAAGAATCAAGGTCCAGCAAAGAAACCAGAAGAATTGAGCAGCAGACGCCGTGTTTGGTAAAAAAGAAAAAAAAACATGGGACAAGACCCATTGTGTGGTAAATATAGTACACGACTTCACTTGGCAAAGAGTGTGAGTTGTTTCATGATAAAGAGAGAGATTTATGTGTTTTAAGTGGTATTTTACGTAAGAAATTGGGGGTCGACGTGTGGCCGTAGGGAGGGATTTCATAGTCATAGTCATAGTCATACTTTTTTGATCCCGGGGGAAATTGGTTTTCGTTACAGTTGCACCATAAATAATAAATAGTAATAGAACCATAAATAGTTAAATAGTAATATGTAAATTATGCCAGTAAATTATGAAATAAGTCCACGACCAGCCTATTGGCTCAGAGTGTCTGACCCTCCAAGGGAGGAGTTGTAAGGTTTGATGGCCACAGGCAGGAATGACTTCCTATGACGCTCTGTGCTGCATCTCGGTGGAATGAGTCTCTGGCTGAATGTACTCCTGTGCCCAACCAGTACATTATGTAGTGGATGGGAGACATTGATCAAGATGGCATGCAAGTTAGACAGCATCCTCTTTTCAGACACCACCGTGAGAGAGTCCAGTTCCATCCCCACAACATCATTAGCCTTACGAATGAGTTTGTTGATTCTGTTGGTGTCGGCTACCCTCAGCCTGCTGCCCCAGCACACAACAGCAAACATGATAGCACTGGCCACCACAGATTCGTAGAACATCCTCAGCATCGTCCGGCAGATGTTAAAGGACCTCAGTCTCCTCAGGAAATAGAGACGGCTCTGTCCCTTCTTGTAGACAGCCTCAGTGTTCTTTGACCAGTCCAGTTTATTGTCAATTCCTATCCCCAGGTATTTGTGTAATCATCCACCATGTCCACACGGACCCCCTCGATGGAAACAGAGGTCACCGGTACCTTAGCTCTCCTCAGGTCTACTCAGCCTCATCTCCTTTGCTGATGCATCCAACAATGGCAGAGTCATCTGAAGATGACAAGACTCTGTGCAGTAGTTGAAGTCCGAGGTGTAAATGGTGAAGAGAAAGGGAGACAAGACAGTCCTCTGTGGAGCCCCAGTGCTGCTGATCACTCTGTCGGACACACAATGTTGCAAGCACACGTACTGTGGTCTGCCAGTCAGGTAATCAAGAATCCATGACACCAGGGAAGCATCCACCTGCATTGCTGTCAGCTTCTCCCCCAGCAGAGCAGGGCGGATGGTGTTGAACGCACTGGAGAAGTCAAAAAACATGACCCTCACAGTGCTCGCTGGCTTGTCCAGGTGGTTGTAGACACGGTTCAGCAGGATCATTTCAGATGTGACGAGCTGTGACCAAGCCATAAAAAGAATTGTGGTAACAATTGGAAAGTCTTGATCAAGGAATAAAACCGAGGGCCAAAAGCGACTAATGCAGGAACAAATGGGAAATAAGACACGGAATCCCGAGAGCATGTCTGGCTTACGGGCCCTTTTTGATGAAAGTGATCGAGATAAAGACTGGCTAGTAATAATACCCGGGGACGTGAAATTTCTCTGGGGTTCTCTGACACCGTGGCAGGAAGGGTGAAATAAAGGGAAAGGGGGAGGACAGATATCTTACATCCAACCATTCAAGAAGATGAAACTGAAGAACGGATAAGCCCAGTCCCTGAGAGACGTCCCCGCCCGAACCCCAGAGACAATAACCTACCCGACTGCTGCCTTACCGCAGGGAAGGGGAACAAATCAACCGGCGGCTATCCCAGTCTATGCCCCATGGAAGCCACAAGAAACATAGAAACAAAGAAACATAGAAAACATACAGCACAATACAGGCCCTTCTGTCCACAAAGTTGTGCCGAACATGTCCCTACCTTAAAAATTACTGGGCTTACACATAGCCCTCTATTTTTCTAAGCTCCATGTACCTACCCAAAAGTCTCTTAAAAGACTGTATCGTATCCGCCTCCACCACCGTTGCCGTCAGCCCATTCCACGCACTCACCACTCTCTGAGTAAAAACCTTACCCCTGGCATCTCCTCTGTACCTACTCCCCAGCACCTTAAACCTGTGTCCTCCTGTGGCAAGCATTTCAGCCCTGGGAAAAAGCCTCTGACTATCCACACGATCAATGACTCTCATCATCTTATACACCTCTATCAGGTCACCTTTCAGCCTCTGTCGATCCATGGAGAAAAGGCCAAGTTCACTTAATCTGTTTTCATAAGGCATGCACCCCAATCCAGGCAACATCCTTGTAAATCTCCTCTGCATCCCTTTCTATGGCTTCCACATCCTTTCTGTAGTGAGGCGACCAGAACTAAGCACAGTACTCCAAGTGGGGTCTGACCAGGGTCCTTTTTTGCTGCCATATTACATCTCGGCTCCTAAATTAATAAACGATTGATAAAGCCTAATACACCGCATGCTTTCAACCTGCGCAGCTGGTTTGAGCGTCCTATAGACTCGTACCCCAAGATCCCTCTGATCCTCCACACTGCCAGGAGTCTTACCATTTCCCCAATTGGCCTTACCCCCTGCATGATGACCTACACGCCCCAGGTCCCGGCCAGGTGATGGCAATAAGGGGAACACCCCAACGACCTTTCCCGCTGAGCGAAGAAGTGGGCCACCACAGCGAGCGCCCATGCCCGGGAAAGCTCAGCCTGGACTGTGTGTTTAACTGTGGCAGACAAGGACACTGGGAGGCAAGGAACCCCTGGGGACAGCAGAGACGCCCAAGGCCAAACCGGACAGTCTCCCCATTCTCCATGAACAATTCATTTGTTAACTGACCCTCGACAATGTTGCCGTTGGAAGTAGCGGCCCGCTAGAGGAACCCAGCACAATCCTTTAGGTAGCTGGAATTCAACTTCCATTTATGATTGATACGGGGACAACCACTTTCACCCTCGATCATGAGATAATGTCGGAACATGGATTCCGGCTTTCCGGGACCACTATTGCCCTTTCGGGGTTCGGGAGTCTGAAGGAACATACCAACGGACACAACCCATATAACGTTTCAGGGAGGGCAGTATATACCCTGGTAACTGCGGCTTCTAATACTACCTTACAGCAGCTTGTAAGTATGCTCTCTTCCCACTCGGTGGTGTAGCTTTTCACCTCCCGATAGACACAGCACCTCACTCAGGCACGACAAAATCGCTGTAAGACAGCCTTACTGAGCAACCCGCTGCTGACATTTTCTCACCGCTCCACTTTAAACCCGGCCACTTTCCTAACGTTGTCACCCCAGGTTACAAATCATTCTGAACACGATTGCGTGCTGCGAAATCAGCTCCTCACCACAACCCGCGAGGACCTCACGGACCAGCCTCTACAGGACCCCGACATTACCTTGTATGTCGATGGTAGTTCTTTCATGGGCCGTCAAGGTCAGAGGTGTTCCGGCTATGCTGTGGTCACAGATCAGATGACACGGTACTCGAGCAGGCAGCCTTTGAACCAGCCGTGTCAGCACAAAAAGCTGAGTTATTTCCCCTCACCTGTGCCAACAAACGTGCAAACATCTACACTGACTCTCGATACTCCTCCTGTCAACGCGGATCGACCCGGCGCAAGACGCAAGTACCACAAACACAATAAAACAAGCAATACTTTGTTAAACTTTACTCTTTATTCATAGCATGCTATGGGGAAGTTACAGACTGATCTCCCAAAGAGCCAGTCCGGACAGTACACTCCTTCGAATCACACAATTCTTCACAATTTAAAACATTGATCATCACATACGCAGGAAATCTTACAATTACACAAGTTAAGACAGTTTTAGAATAGTTTCGATCACATGCTAAGCTACTATTAGATGTAAAATCATCATTGGTTAGTAATAATTATTTTCTACCAAAGCTAGCCTGGATACAAAATCAGCTCATTATGTGGACACCTTCCCCTTTCTCTAGAATGTTCTGTACCCTATGCTATCCTTCCCATATTTAGTTATACCTCGAGATGTCCCTTCAATAATTCTTATGCCCATATTTATTTATGCCTCAAGATGATTCTTCGATTAGTCTATTCCCATATTTAACTATACCTATCCCTCTACCTCATCACTTCGGGGTAGGTCATGACTACAGAGCTCTTTGGGAATGCGAGGTTTCCTCACCGCCTCAGGATATCCTATTAGCAATGCTACATTTGTACAGAATCTCCTCTTTGTCTTGCAACTTCCAAAGACATTGGCCATTATCAAAGGCTCCACTCAAACCGGCCAGACTAATAAAATCTCCACCGGTAGCGCCATGGCCGATGAGGCTGCCAAAGCCGCGGCCCAGACACTCGAAATTATAGTCCCACCAAAACCCCTTGCGCCTCTCATACAGCACGGGTATGCCAGACATGTAAGCCGTACGTACGCTCCAGGGGGACGCCCTGAGGAGGAACGCAAACTATGGTCACAGATCTGCTGTAAAGAGGGTCCCGTGACGGGCCTCTGGTTCAAGTCTGCCTCCCTTCCCAATTTCTACCAATCCTCCTTGATTATATTCCTACTTGTACTCACCTCGGGAAAGAGGGAATGGTAACCAGTTTGCTGCAAACGTGGTGGCATCCGAAATTGCAGCAAGTGGCAGCAAAGAAGGCAAGAGTATCTTTAATATGCCGTAAGAACAGCCTGGGAAAGGGGACACCCTGTGTGCCGGGCGCCACTCCCTTACCTGGAGGCCCCTTTTCATGTTTGCGAATTGATTTTATTGAAGTTCCTGCAGTGCATTGTTACAAATAAAGCTTAGTGATCACAGCTTTGTTTAGTAAACGGGTCGAGGCCATCCCTGCCACCAATAATACAGCCCTGACAGCAGCTAAAATACTGTTGCAAGAAGTGATCTCCTGCTATGGCCCACCAGAAATATTGAGTTCAGATAACGGTCCCCACTTTGTAGCCAAGATAAATGAGGAAATATGAAATGCCTTATCCATTCAACAAAATTCCATTGTTCTCACCATAGCGGAAAGGGCAAATAGTACCTTAAAAAAAACTGGCAATACTCACGGAGGAAATGGGCCTTAATTGGTTAAAGGTATTGCCCTCAGCATTATTCCATCTGACGGCCATCTCCGAGAAAAAAAGGGATTGTCACCATCTGAAATCATCTTCGGGAAGCCCCCAAGAGCTCCATGGGGTTCCGACTGGCCTCCCACTCTTGATATAAACGGGCTACCTAACTAAGACACTCCGAGCATTACATTCACAGGTGTGTCAGGCATACAAGGACGAAAACGATACAAGAGAAGGCGATCCCGGGGTTACGTACTAATTAAGTACAGGAACCGTGGCAAACTAGCATAATGGTGGAAGGAACCATTCCAAGTACTGCTCACCACGCCCACGGCAGTCAGGTTGGAAGGACAACCGCGGTGGATATATCGTACTGACTGTAAAATAATTGCCGACTAGGGAGCCTATTCCGGACTTTACCATGCACTGGGACGTTTTCCTTTGCCTTCTCTTTGGGTGCCTCCAGTCAACTAGAGTCATGTTAGGGGGCGGGAGCAGTGGCCACTAAAGACATGTTGGCTCTCCAGAGGTTAAAACCACCTTTTCCTCAAGGCCCACACTGGAAGCAGAAACATAGAAACATAGAAATCCTTCAGCACAATACAGGACCTTCGGCACACAAAGCTGTTCCCATCATGTCCTTACCTTAGAACTAATTAGGCTTACCTATAGCCCTCTATTTGTCTAAGCTCCATGTACCTATCTAGGAGTCTCTTAAAAGACATTATCGTTTCCGCCTCCACCACTGCTGCCGGCAGCCCACTCCACGCACTCACCACTCTGCATAAAAACCTTACTCTGACATGACCTCTATCAGGCCATCCCTCATCCTCTGTCGCTCCAAGGAGAAAAGGCCAAGTTCACTCAACCTATTCTCATAAGGCATGCTTTCCAATCCAGGCAACATCCTTGTAAATCTCCTGTGCACCCTTTCTATGGTTTCCACATCCTTCCAATAGTAAGATGACCAGAATTGAGCACAGTACTCTAAGTGAGGTCTGACCAAGGCCCTATATAGCTGCAACATTACCTCTCGGCTCTTAAATCGCACAGTTGATGAAGGCCAAAGCACCATGTGCCATCTTAACCAGAGTCAACTTCCGTAGCACTTTTGAATGTCCGATAGCCTCGTAACCCAAGATCCCTCTGATCTTCCACACTGCCAAGAGTCTTACCATTAATACTATATTCTGCCATCATATTTGACCTACCAAAATGAACCACCTCACAGTTATCCGGGTTGAACTCCATCTGTCACTTCTCAGCCCAGTTTTGCATCCTATCAATGTCCCGCTGTAACATCTGACAGCCCTCCACACCATCCACAACACCCCCAATCTTTGTGTCATCAGCAAATTTACAAACTCATCCCTCCACTTCCTCATGTAACCATATAACCATATAACAATTACAGCACGGAAACAGACCATCTCGTTCCTTCTAGTCCATGCCAAACGCTTACTCTCACCTAGTCCCATCTACCTGCACTCACCCCATAACCCTCCGTTCTTTTCCAGTCCATATACCTATCCTTTTTTTTTAAATGACAAAATCGAAACTGCCTCTGCCACTTCTGCTGGAAGCTCGTTTCATACAGCTGCCACTCTGAGTAAAGTGGTTCCCCCTCGTGTTACCCCTAAACTTTTGCCCCTTAACTCTCAACTCATGTCCTCTTGTTTGCATCTCCCCTACTCTCAGTGGAAAAAGCCTATCCACGTCAACTCTATTTATCCCCCTCATAATCTTAAATACCTCTATCAAGTCCCTCCTCAACTTTCTAAGCTCCAGAAAATCAAGACCTAACTTGTTCAACCTTTCTCTGTAACTTAGGTGCTGAAACCCAGGTTACATTCCAGTAAATCTCCTCTGTACTCTCTCTATTTTGTTGACATCTTTCCCATAATACGGTGACCAGAACTGTACACAATACTCCAAATTTGGCCTCACCAATGCCTTGTACAATTTTAACATTACATCCCAACTCCTATACTCAATGCTCTGATTAATAAAGGCAGCATAACAAAAGCTTCCTTCACCACCCCATCCACATGAGATTCCACCTTCAGGGAACTATGCACTATTATTCCTAGATCACTCTGTTCTACTGCATTCCTCAATGCCCTACCATTTACCATGTATATACTATTTTGGTTAGTCCTACCAAAATGTAGCACCTCACAATTATCAGCATTAAACTCCATCTGCCATCTTTCAGCCCACTCTTCTAACTGGCCCAAATCTCTCTGCAAGCTTTGAAAGCCTACTTCATTATCCACAACACCACCTATCTTAGTATTATCTGCATACTTACTAATCCTATTTACCACCACATCATCCAGGTCATTAGTGTATATGACAAACAACATTGGACCCAGTACAGATCCCTGAGGCACAACAGTAATCACCAGCCATCAACCTGACAAACAGTTATCCACCACTACTCTCTGGCGTCTCCCATCCAGCCACTGTTGAATCCGTTTTACTACTTTAATATTAATATCTAACGATTGAACCTTCCTAACTAACCTTCCGTGTGGAACCTTGTCAAAGGCCTTACTGAAGTCCATTTAGGCAATATCCACCGCTTTATTCTCATCAATTTTCCTCGTAACCTCTTCAAAAAATTCAATAAGATTCGTCAAACATGACCTTCCACGCACAAATCAATGTTGACTGTTCCTAATTAGACCCTGTCTATCCAGATAATTATATATACCATCTCTAAGAATACTTTCCAGTAAATTACCCACCACCGACATCAAACTTAAAGGCCGATAATTGCTGGGTTTACTCTTAGAACCCTTTTTAAGTAATGGAACCACATGAGGATACGCCAATCCTCCGGCACCATCCCCGTTTCTAATGACATTGGAAATATTTCTATCAGAGCCCCTGCTATTTCCACACTAACTTCCCTCAAGGTCCTAGGGAATATCCTGTCAGGACCCGGAGCCTTATCCGCTTTTATATTATTAAGAGCGCCAGTACTTCCTCTTCTTTAATCATCATAGTTTCCATAGCTGCCCTATTTGTTTCCCTTACCTTACACAATTCAAAATCCTTCTCCTTAGTGAATACCGAAGAAAAGAAATTGTTCAAGATCTCCCCCATCTCTTTTGGCTCCGCACATAGCCGTCCACTCTGATTCTCTAAGGGACCAATTTTATCCTTCAGTATCCTTTTGTTATTAATATAACTGTAGAAACCCTTTGGATTTATTTTCACCTTACTTGTCAAAGCAACCTCATATCTTATTTTAGCTTTTCTAATTTCTTTCTTAAGATTCTTTTTACATTATTTATATTCCTCGAGCACCTCATTTACTCCAAGCTGCCGATATTTATTGTAGATCTCTCTCTCTTTCCAAACCAAGTTTCCAATATCACTTGAAAGCCATGGCTCTCTCAAGCTTTGAACTTTTCCTTTCAACCTAACAGGAACATAAAGATTCTGTACCTTCAAAATTTCACCTTTAAATGACCTCCATTTCTCTATTACATTCTTCCCATAAAACAAATTGTCCCAATTCACTCCTTCTAAATCCTTTCGCATCTCTTCAAAGTTAGCCTTTCTCCAATCAAAAATCTCAACCCTGGGTCCACTCCTACCCTTATCCATAATTATATTGAAAGTAATGGCATTGTGATCACTGGACCTGAAGTGCTCCCCAACACATACCTCCATCACCTGACCTATCTCATTCCCTAACAGGAGATCCAACACTGTCCCTTCTCTAGTCGGCACCTCTATGTATCGCTGCAAAAAACTATCCTCCACACATTTTACAAACTCCAAACCATCCAGCCCTTTTACAGAATGGACTGCCCAGTCTATGTGTGGAAAACTAAAATCTCCCACAATCACAACCTTGTGCTTGCTACAAATACCTGCTACCTCCTTACAAATTTGCTCCTTCAATTCTCGCTCCCCATTACGTGGTCTATAATACACCCCTATAAGCATTACTACACCTTTCCCATTCCTCAATTCCACCTAAATAGCTTCCCTAGACGAGCCCTCTAATCTATCCTGGCAAAGCACCACTGTAATATTTTCTCTGACAAGCAATGGAACACCTCCCCCTCTTGCCCCTCCAATTCTATCACACCTGAAGCAACAAAATCCAGGAATATTCAGTTAACAATCACACCTTCTCCTTAACCATGTTTCACTAATAGCTACAACATCATACTTCCAGGTATCAATCCATGCTCTAAGCTCATCCAACTATCTGACAGTGCTCCTGGAATTAAAATATGCATTTAAGAAACTCTCCAGCTCTTACTCTCTGCTTATCCCTAATGGTGCAAACAACTTTATTATCTTTTTCTTCCTTCTCCCTTACATCTTCAGACTTCATCCAGGTCACTTATAAAAATCACAAGGAGTAGGGGTCTCTGAACAGATCCCTGGGACACACCACTGGTCACCGGCCTCCATGCAGAATATAACCCATCTACAACCACTCTTTGCCTTCTGTGGGCAAGCCATTTCTGGATCTACAAAGCAATGTTCCATTGGATCCCATGCCTCCTTACTTCCTCAATAAGCCTTTCATGGGGTACCTTATCAAATTCCTTGCTAAGATCCATATACACTACATCTACGGCTCTGCCTTCATCAATGTGATTAGTCACATCCTCAAAAAATTCAATCGGGCTCGTAAGGCACGACCTGCCTTTGACAAAGCCATGCTGACGATACCTAATCATATATTCCTCTCTAAATGTTCATAAATCCTGCATCTCAGGATCTTATCCATCAGTTTACCAACCACTGAAGAAGGACTCACTTGTCTATAATTTCCTGAGCTACCTCTACTCCCTTCCTTGAATAAGGGAACAACATCTGCAACCCTCCAATCCTCCGGAACCTCGCCCGTCCCAAATGATGATGCAACAATCATTGCCAGAGGCTCAGCAATCTCCTCCCCAGTGTAGACTGGGGTACATTCTGTCTGGTCCCCGTGACTTATACAACTTGATGCTTTCCAAATACTCCAGCACATCTTCTTCTCTATTATCTACATGCTCAAGATTTTCAGTCTCCTGCAAGTGACCCCTACAATCTTTTCCGTTGTGAATACTGAAGCAAAGTATTCATTAAGTACCTCTACTATCTCCTCTGGTTCTGTACACATTTTTCTACTATCACACTTGATTGATCCTATTCTCTCATGTCTTATCTTCTTGCTCTTCACATACTTGTAGAATTCCTTGGGGTTTTCCTTAATCCTGTCCGGCATGGCTTTTTCATGGCCCTTTCTGGCTCTCCTAATTTCATTCTTAAGCTCCTTCATGCTAACCTTATAATCTTTTAGATCTTTCTCATTGCCAAGTTTTTTGAATCTTTCGTAAGAGCTTCTTTTCTTCTTGACTAGATTTACAAGCCTTTGTACACCACGGTTCCTGTACCCTACCATCCTTTGCCTGTCTCATTGGAACATACCTGTGAAGAACTCCACGCAAATGCCCTCTGAACATTTGCCACATTTCTTCCGTACGTTTCCCTGAGAAAATCCGTTTCCAATTTATGCTTCCAATTTCCTGCCTGATAGCCTATTTCCCCTTACTCTAATTAAACGTTTCCTGAACTTGTCTGTTTCTATCCTGCTCCAATGCAATGGTAAAAGAGATAGAATTGTTATCACTATATCCAAAATGCTCTCTCACTGAGAGACCAGGCATCTGTCGAGGTTCATTTCCCAATACCAGATCAAGTACAGTCTCTCCTCTTGTAGGCCTATCTACATATTGTGTCAAGAAAACTTCCTGAACACACCTAACAAACTCCACCCCATCTAAACCCCTCACTCTAGGGAGATACCAATCAATATTTGGGAAATTAAAATCTCCCACCACAACAAATCTATTATTACTACACCTTTGCAGAATCGATCTCCCTATCTGCTCCTCAATGTCCCTGTTACTATTGGTTGTTCTATAAAAGAACAGGCAGTAGAGGTATTGACCCCTTCCTATTCCTAATTTCCACCGACAGAGACTCCATAGACAACCCCTCCATCACTTCCTCCTTTTCTGCAGCCATGACACTATCTCTGGTCAACAGTGACATGCCCCCACCTCTTTTGCCTCCCTCTCTGTCCTTTCTGAAACATCTAAAGCCTGGCACTTGAAGTAGCCATTCCTGTCCCTGCACATCCAAGTCTCTGTAATTGCCACACCATCACAGCTCCAAGAGCTGACGGACGCACTAAGCTAATGTGCTTTGTTCATCACAATCCTCGCATTAAAATAGACATATCTCAGACCATCAGTCTGAGCGCATCCCTTCTCTATCACCTGCCTATCCGCCTTCTCGCACTGTCTCCAAGCTTTCTCCATTTGTGAGCCAACCTCCCTTCCCTCCGTCACTTCAGTTCAGTTTTCACCCCCTCCCTTAGCAACACTAGTTTAAACTCTCCCCAACAGCCTTGGCAAACTTTCCCGCCAGGATATTGGTCTCCCTGAGATTCAAGTGCAACCCGTCCTTTTTGTCAAGGTCACACCTATAGTAATCCTGAGATTATTACCTTTGAGTTCCTGCTTCTCAACTTCCTTCCTGACTCCCTGTAGTCTTTTTTTCAGGACCTCCTCCCTTTTCCTAGCTATTTCCTTGGTGCCAATATGTACCACGACGTCTGGCTGCTCTCCTTCCCACTTCAGGATATCGTGGACGCAATCAGAAACATCCTGGACCCTGGCACCTGAGAGGCAAACTACCACACATGTTTCTTTTCTGTGTCCAGAGAATCGCCTATCTGACCGCCTAACTACAGAGTCCCCGATCACTGCTGCCATCCTCTTCCTTTCCCTACCCTTCTGAGCCACAGGGACAGACTCTGTGCCAGAGGCGCAACCACTGTTGCTTCCTGCAGTAGCTCCCCAAGTACCATGAACAAAACATCCCTCCGCCGCCTGATTTCACCCATAATACCTTCCTGAATGGAGCAGGTGCTGCTATCTAGCTTACCTAGTCCCCAACCCAAGGGTAGTGCCCGAGCTGCGGGACCACCCGAACTGTCAGAGGCAGAAATGGAGAGTCACGGGAGCAGACAGGTTCTGGATGATTGCCTTCCCATCTTATGGCATGGCTAGGAACTCCCGAGAAATCATTAAGTTGGCAGCTGCCCTGGAGGAATTAGCAAATGAAGCTGCCAGAGCTCTATTAGGCACCCAGACTCCGGTGGCCGGGGTGACCACAGAAATGATAGCGATCTGACAAAACAGTCCTATAGAAACGTATGGCTTTAGATTTTATCCTAACTGAGAAAGGGGAAACCTGTGCTGTGATTGGCATGGAATGCTGCACCTATATCCATGATAAGTCTACTAACATTACGTCCTTCTCCAAGCACATTGCCAAGGTGACTGACAATATCAAAAAAGTAACGCAGGACTTGCATGGATTTACAGAGCGGTCTAAATGGTGGTTGTTCAAAGGCCTGTTCTGTAACATGTGAGCATGATTTTGCAATAAGGCCTAGTAGTTGTATTTATCATTGTTATAATTACTGTTGTACGTTGTTTTTACCCACTGATAACTCAATGCTGCCCTCGGTCACTTTCTCTGTAAAAATTACTACTTTGTTGATCATGTAATGATCAAAAGGAGGGAATGATAAAGTATGTAAAGGGTTAACATGGTCAGTTGCTTATTACTTGTTACATAAACCTGTTAGGGTGCATTGTCCAGTTACCTTATAAGGTAACCACAGTCTTCAGCCAGGAGCAGATGTCATCAGGTGGTTCCCAACCTTCACCGAGTGTTTCGACCCTTAACCACGACACTCTCCAGTTGGTGGGCCGGCAGTGGTGGCCAAATCACTGCCCGTCGGCTCCTGGCTTCCAGCTCCCCTCCTCTCGCCTACTCCAAATCCAACAAGAGGCTGGTTCTGCCTCTTCCCCCATCCTACGAGCTGCTTGTTTTTTGCTCCTTTCGTCCAGATCCAGATCTGACAACAACCTCCATGCTGATTTGGCTGGGAAACCTCTGCAGCCGATCTCCACAGGGAACAACCATGCCTGCCATCCCTTGTCTTTACACTCCTGCAGTAAGGGCTGGTACTTCAAGGCCCTTCTCTCGTGGGCCTCTTCCCATCCCTCCTCCCGCGGCACAGTCATCTCAACCAGAATTATTTTCGTGTCTTCGGTTGACCACAGTACAATGTCCAGGCGTAGGGTTATGTGCACCACATCCGGGAACTGCAACCTCCTTCCCACATCGACCCTCATCTCCCAGGACCTGGCCGTTAGCAGCAGATCTGGCTTTGGTTGTTTGGTTACGAAAGGCCTGGCTCCTTCTTTGATGAAGGTGATGGCCTTCCTCAAATCTGTGCCAGCCTGTTTATCTGCAAGAAACCGCTGACGATTAACAGGTGTGCTAACCTCGCCATTCAATGCAGAGCAATATTTCTTCTTGCAGTAAGACAGTTGGTGTTTCAAGGTCGTTGTTTCTTTGCACTGCCATGCACGTAGATAAGACCGGCTCCAGCTTGGTATGTGTGGGTGTATGTGAGCAATTATATCTATCGTGTAAGAGGAATTGTCAGCTAGTCGGTGGACTGAAGACGAACAGTCACAGACGCTTCCTGTTTGAGCGACTAACCGAAGTGCCCCGGAGGTTTTGAATAAAGAGTTTATACTCATTTGGTCTCTGAGTGACTTTATCCCGATTCAACTTTCACAACCTCAGCAGGAGTCAGATGAGGAAAATTTCCTCACCCAGTGTGTGGTGAATCTTTGGAATTCTCTGCCAAAGATTTTTGGATTTAAGGGGTACAGCGATGCTGGGGAGATGCAGGAAATTGGCACTGAGGTCAATGAACAGCCATGTTCTAAGTGAAGGGCAGAGCAGGAGCAAGGGGCCGAATGGCCACTCCTGCTCCTGTTTCTCATTTTCTTGAAACACAAATCGATCTTTGTGTCTTTTAATTTGTTGGCCTTTTGTCTGTTGGGTTACACAGGGGAGCGATAACCAATGCACTCTGTGTAGAGCATCCTCTGTACCCCGTGTTGACTGTATTCACTCCACTGTCTCCAATGCATGTAACAGTATGCAGAGTCTGTTGTATTCATTGTTTTTGTATCCAGTGAGAAACACGTCTGTGTAAGCGCCTGGACCTTTACTGCATTTACACAGCGACTGCACCTAAATACCAGTTGTTGTTGTTGACTGCTGCGTCCACAACTACTGAACATTGAACGTTGAACAATACAGCACAGGAACAGGCCATTCGGCCCACAAGTCTGTGCTGAACATTTTGCCAATTCAATCTCATCCCATCTGCCTGTACATGGTCCACAGCACTCCATTCCCTGTCTGTTCATCTGTCTGTCTAAATGCCACTGAAATATTGTTGTATCTTCTTCCACCAGGCAGCGACCACTTTGTGTAAATAAAACTTGCCTCATTAATCTCCATTAAACCTTCTCCTCTCACCTTATATTTACTCCCTGTAGGAAATGACATTCCCACACTGAGGATAAAGAGACTCCGACTGTCTATCATGTCTGTGTCAGTTGTTATTGTTGACTATTTCCTCTGCAGCTGCTGAAACACCGTGCTCCGAGAATCCTGTACTTTGCGATCCCCTCAGTCTGTACCGCTCCCTCCAGGGTAAGGAGACAGAGGGTGTGGACTAGAGTAACTCCCCACGGCTTCTGCTGGACAGTGGGGAGCAGCGAGTGTGCATTTGACTTCTGTTGGCAGAATCCGTCCCAAATGGGTGAAAGCAGAGTGAGAGAGCGAATAACTGGAGCAATTCCCCCACCTGCTGGCCACACAAGGAAATGCATCTTCTTCCCCAGCAGTCTCCTGTGAAGCTGAGTCACAGAGGATTTTAGAATTATTTTGAGAACAGAAGTATAATTAGGGAAATAAAAAGGTTCCCTTCAGGATCAGTCTCTGTGTGTGGAACCGTGGGAGATTGCTGTCGTCTGATTACTTGCCTGTGTTTAAAGTGAAGATGGGTGTGGGAGCTGAGGAATTTGTTGAATTTTCAATCTCATCTGATGTCCTGCTGCTTTGTAAAACGGTAACATATCGTTTAAATATCCTGAATTCAGGACTCTGCCAATCCAGCTGATAGATATTCGAAAATTCAGTTCGTCGCAGTGTCACCTTCAATCTGAGGATGGGGATGATAAGCAGAAAATTTGTTGTTTTGTGGCGCAGTATAAGACCATAAGATATAGGAGCAGAAGCAGGCCATTCGGCCCATCGAGTTAGCTCTGCCATTCAATCATGGGCTGATCCATTTCTTCCAGTCATCTTCACTCCCCTACCTTCTCCCCATACCCTCTGATGCTCTGGTTAATCAAGAAGCTTTCTATCTCTGCCTTAAAATCACCCAATGACTTGGCCTCCACAGTCGCTCGTGGCAACAAATTCAAGGACTTAGCACGCTCTGACTAAAGTAATTTCTCAGCATCTCTGTTCTAAAAAGACGCCCTTCAATCCTGAAGTCGTGCCCTCTTGTCCTGGACTCCCCTACCATGGGAAATAACTTTGCCATATCTAAACTATTCAGGCCGTTTAACATTCGGAATATTTCTATGAGGTCCCCCCTCATTCTCCTGAACTCCATGGAATACTGCTCAAGAGCTGCCAGACATTCCTCATACGGTAACTCTTTCATTCCTGGAATTATTCTCGTGAATCTTCTCTGAACCCTCTCAATGACAGTATATCCTTTCTAACATAAGGAGCCTAAACCTGCACACAATACTCCAAGTGTGGTCTTATGAGTGCCTTATAGAGCCTCAACATCACATCCCCACTCTTATATTCTATACCTCTGGTAATGAATGCCAACATTGCATTTACCTTCTTCACCACCGACTCGATCTGGAGTTAAGCTCTAGGGTATATTGAGGAATTTAAGCTGGGGCATTACATGGGAGGCAGGGTTTGAGGGTCGGCACAACATTGTGGGCCGAAAGGCCTGCACTGTGCTGTACTATTCTATGTCCTATGTTCTATGTATCCTGCACAAGGACTCCTAAGTCCCTTTGCATCTCAGCATTTTGAATCCTCCCTCCATCTAAATAATAGCCTGCCCGTTTACTTCTTCCACCAAAGTGCATGACCATACACTTTCCAACATTGTATTTCATTTGCCACTTCTTTGCCCATTTCCCTAAACTATCTAAGTCTCTCTGTTTCTTCAACACTACCAACTCCCCATCTATCTTTGTATCATCGGCAAATTTAGCCAGAATTCCATTTATCCCATAATCCAAATCATTGACATACATCGCAAAGGACAGCGGTCCCAACACCAACCACTGTGGAACTCCAATGGTAACCGGCAGCCAGCCAGAATAGGATCCCTTTATTCCCACTCTGTTTTCTGCCGATCAGCCAATGCTCCACACATGCTAGTAACTCCCCTGTAATTCCATGAGATCTTATGTTGCTAAGCAGCCTCATGTGTGGCAACTTGTCAAAGGCCTTCTGAAAATCCAAGTACACCACTTCTACCTTCTCCTTTGTCTACCCTGCTTGTAATTTCCTCAAAAAATTGCAGTAGGTTAGTCAAGCAGGATTTTCCTTTCAGGAAACCATGCTGGGTTTGGCTTGTCTTGTCATGTGCCTCCAGATACTCTGAATCTCATCCCTAACAATCGAATCCAACAACTTCCCAACGACTGATGTCAGGCTTCCACCATTCTTAAATAGCGGAATAACATTTACAATTTTCCGGACAATGCCAGAATCTATCAATCCTTTAAAGATCATTTTAATGCCTCCGCAACCTCTACAGCTACTTCCTTCAGAACTTGAGGGTGCATTCCATCAGGTCCAAGAGATTTATCCATCCTCAGACTATTAAGCTTCCTGAGCATCTTCTCAGTCATAATTTTCACTTCACATACTTCAGTTCACTGACATTCTTCAATGTCCGGTATACTGCAGACGTCTTCCACTGTGAAGACTGATGCAAAATACACATTCGGTCCCTCTGCCATCTCTGCTTTTCTCATTACCAAGGGGATCCAAAGGGGACATTGCTTGTGGATGCAGAACTGGCTTGCCCACAGAAGGCAAAGAGTGGTTGTAGACGGGTCACATTCTGCAGGGAGGCCGATAACCAGTGGTGTGCCTCAGGGATCTGTTCTGCAAACCCCTAGTGGAAACCATAGAAAACCTACAGCGCAGAAACAGGCCTTTTGGCCTTTCTTGGCTGTGCCGAACCATTTTCTGCCTAGTCCCACTGACCTGCACACGGACCATATCCCTATATACACCTCCTATCCATGTATCTATCCAATTTATTCTTAAATGTTAAAAAATGAACCCGCATTTCCCACCTCGTCTGGCAGCTCATTCCATACTCCCACCACTCTCTGTGTGAAGAAGCCCCCCCTAATGTTCCCTTTAAACTTTTCCCCCCTCACCCTTAACCCATGTCCTCTGGTTTTTTACTCCCTTTGCCTCAGTGGAAAAAGCCTGCTTGCATTCATTCTACCTATACCCATCATAATTTTATATACCTCTATCAAATCTCCCCTCATTCTTCTACGCTTCAGGGAATAAAGTCCTAACCTATTCAACCTTTCTCTGTAACTAAGTTTCTCAAGTCCCGGCCACATCCTTGTAAACCTTCTCTGTACTCTTTCAACCTTATTTATATCCTTCCTGTAATTTGGTGACCAAAACTGAACACAATACTCCAGATTCAACCTCACCAATGCCTTATACAACCTCATCATAACATTCCAGCTCTTATACTCAATACTTTGATTAATAAAAGCCAATGTACCAAAAGCTCTCTTTACGACCCTATCCACCTGTGACGCCACTTTTAGGGAATTTTGTATCTGTATTCCCGGATCCCTCTGTTCTACTGCACTCCTCAGTGCCTTACCATTAACCCTATATGTTCTACCTTGGTTTGTCCTTCCAAAGTGCAATACCTCACACTTGTCTGTATTAAACTCCAGCTGCCATTTTTCAGCCCATTTTTCCAGCTGGCCCAAGTCCTTCTGCAGGCTCTGAAAACCTTCCTCACTGTCTACTACACCTCCAATCTTTGCATCATCAGCAAATTTGCTGATCCAATTTACCACATGATCATCCAGATTATTGATACAGATGACAAATAACAATGGACCCAGCACTGATCCCTGTGGCACACCACTAGTCACAGGCCTCCACTCGGAGAAGCAATTCTCTACTACCACTCTTTGGCTTCTTCCATTGAGCCAATGTCTAATCCAATTTACCACTTCTCCATGTATACCTACCGACTGAATTTTCCTAACTAACTTCCCATGCGGGACCTTGTCAAAGGCCTTACTGAAGTCCATGTAGACAATATCCACTGCCTTCCCTTCATCCACTTTCCTGGTAACCTCCTCGAAAAACTCCAATAGATTGGTCTAACATGACCTACCACGCATAAAGCCATGTTGACTCTCCCTAATAAGTCCCTGTCTATCCAAATGCTTGTAGATTCTGTCTCTTAGTACTCCTTCCAATAACTTACCTACTACCAACGTTAAATTTACCGGCCTATAATTTCCCGGATTACTTTTCGATCCTTTTTTAAACAACGGAACAACATGAGCCACTCTCCAGTCCTCCGGCACCTCACCCGTAGACAGCGACATTTTAAATATTTCTGCCAGGGCCCCCGCAATTTCAACACTAGTCTCCTTCAAGGTCTGAGGGAACACCCTGTCAGGTCCCGGGGATTTATCCACTTTAATTTTCCTCAAGACAGCAAGCACCTCCTCCTTTTCAATCTGTACAGTTTCCATGATCTCACTGCTTGTTTCCCTTCATTCCATAGACTTCATGCCAGTTTCCTTAGTAAATACAGTCGCAAAAAACCTATTTAAGATCTCCCCCATTTCCTTTGGTTTTGCATATAGCTGACCACTCTGATTTTCAAGAGGACCAATTTTATCCCTTACAATCCTTTTGCTCTTAATATACCTGTAAAAGCTCTTTGGATTATCCTTCACTTTGACTGCCAAGGCAACCTCATGTCTTCTTTTAGCCCTCCTGATTTCTTTCTTAAGTATTTTCTTGCACTTCTTATACTCCTCAAGCACCTTATGTACTCCCTGTTTCCTATACATGTCATACAACTCCCTCTTCTTCTTTAACAGAGTTGCAATATCCCTTGAGAACCAGGGTTCCTTATTCCTATTCACTTTGCCTTTAATCCTGACAGGAACATACAAACTCTGCACTCTCAAAATTTCCCCTTTGAAGGCTTCCCACCTCCCGATCACATCTTTGCCAGAGAACAACCTGTCCCAATCTACGCTTTTTAGATCCTTTCTCATTTCTTCAAATTTTGCCTTCTTCCATTTCAGAACCTCAACCCTAGGACTGGATCTATCCTTGTCCATGATCAAGTTGAAACTAATGGTGTTACGATCACTGGAACCAAAGTGCTCCCCTACACAGACTTCCGTCACTTGTCCTAACTCGTTTCCTAACAGGAGATCCAATATTGCATCCCCTCTAGTTGGTCCCTCTATATATTGATTTAGAAAACTTTCCTGAACACATTTTACAAACTCTAAACCATCTAGACCCCTAACAGTATGGAAGTCCCAATCAATATATGGAAAATTAAAATCCCCTACCACCACAACTTTATGTTTCCTGTAGTTGCCTGCTACCTCTCTGCAGATTTGCTCTTCCAATTCTCGTTAATACAATCCCACTAATGTGGCCATACCTTTCCTGTTTCTCAGCTCCACTCATAAGGACTCAGCAGACAAGCCCTCTAATCTGTCCGGCCTGAGCACTGCTGTAATATTTCCCCTAACAAGTAATGCTACTCCCCCACCTTTCATTCCTCTGCCTCGATCACACCTGAAACATCAGAACCCTGGAATATTAAGCTGCCAGTCCTGCCCCTCCTGTAGCCCAGTTTCACTAATTGCAATAACATCATAATTCCACGTGTCAATCCACGCCCTCAACTCATCCGCCTTCCCCGCAATACTCCTAGCATTGAAATATATACACCTCAGAAGATTTTTACCACCACTCACAACCTTTCTATTAGCGGATTTGCTTGAACTTTTAACATCATTTATTTTCACCCCAGACACACTGTCAGCTCAGGCACTCTGGTTCCCATCCCCCTGCAAATCTAGTTTAAAGCCTCCCCAATAGCATTAACAAACCTCCCTGAAAGGATATTGGTCCCCCGGTAGTTCAAGTGTAACCCATCTTTCTTGTACAGGTCCCACCTGCCCCAGAAGAGGTCCCAATGATCCCGAAATCTGAAACCCTGCCCCCTACACCAGTTCCTCAGCCACTTGTTCATCCTCCAGAGCATCCTATTCTTACCCTCACTAGCATGTAGCACAGGTAGCAATCCTGAGATTACCACCCTCGGGATCCTGCTTTTCAACTTCCTACCAAGCTCTCTATACTCACTCCCCAGGATCTCCTCACTCTTCCTTGCTATGTCATTGGTACCGATGTGCACCACGACATCTGGCTGATCACCCTCCCACTTCAGAATGTCATGCAAGCGATCACAGACATCCTTGACCCTGACACCCGGGAGGCAACAAACCATCCTGGATTCTCTGTCACGACCACAGAACCTCCTATCTGCACCTCTAACTATCGAGTCCCCTATCACTACCGCTCTCCTCTTTTTCCACCCTCCCTTCTGCACTGCAGAGCCAGACTCAGTGCCAGAGATCCGGCTACTGCAGCTAGTCCCAGGTAAGTCATCCCCCCAACAGTATCCAATGCGGTATACTTGTTGTTGAGGGGAATGACCACAAGGGAACCCTGCCCTGCCTGCCCTTTCCTCTTCCCTCGCCTGACAGTGACCCAATTTCCTGTCCTCTGCTCCTTTGGCGTAACTACCTCCCTGTAGCTACGATCTATAATCTCCTCATTCTCCCGAATGATCCGCAGGTCATCCAGCTCCTGCTCCAGTTCCCTAACGCGGTTTGTCAGGAGCTGCAGCTGGATGCACTTCTTGCAGGTGTCGTTGTCAGGGACATCAGAGGGCTCCCTGACTTCCCACATCCTGCAAGAGGAGCATTCCAACATCCTGCCTGGCATTCTCTCTACTCTAAACAATCTGAACAAAAAACTTACCAGAACCTACCCTGGCCTCTGCCTGTTCTCACTGAAGCCTTTTGAGCCAAAGCCGTCCCACTCTGACTCAGTCCACTCCGACGATGGCCGCTGTATATGGAGGTCTGCTTTTAAACCTTGGCGCGCTACGTCACGCGCCTGCGCAGTGCAGACCCTTCTCCCCGAGCAGTGTTTTAAAAAAATGACTTTTTCTACCCGATTTCTTCACTCCCTTCTTCAGCTGCTTGCTTCGACTGAATCTTCGACTAGTCTTTGTGATTTTTATAAATGACCTGGATGAGGAAGTGGAGGGTTGGGTTAGTAAATTTGCTAATGACATAAAGGTTGGTTGTGTTGTGGATAGTGTGGAGGACTGTCAGAGATTACAATGGGACATTGATAGGATGCAGAACTGGGTTGAGAAGTGGCAGATGGCGTTCAACCCAGATAAGTGTGAGGTGGTTCATTTTGTTAGGTCAAACATGATGGCAGAATATAGTATTAATGGTAAGACTTTTGGCAGTGTGGAGGATCAGAGGGATCTTGGGGTCGAAGTCCATAGGACACTCAAAGCTGCTACACAGGTTGACTCTGTGGTTAAGAAGGCATACGGTGCATTGGCCTTCATCAATCGTGGGATTGAGTTTAAGAGTCGAGAGATAAGGTTGCAGCTATGCCTATATAGGACCCTTGTCAGACCCCACTTGGAACACTGTGCTCAATTCTGTTTGCCTCACTACAGGAAGGACCTGGAAACTATAGAAAGGGTGCAGAGGAGATTTACAAAGATGTTGCCTGGATTGGGGAGCATGCCTTATGAGAATAGGTTGAGTAAACTCGGTTTTTTCTCCTTGGAGAGACGGAAGATGAGAGGTGACCTGATAGAGGTGTAGAAGATAATGAGAGGCATTAGTCGTGTGATCGTGTGGATAGTCAGAGGCTTTTCCTAGGGCTGAATTGGCTAGCATGAGAGGGCATAGTTTTAAGGTGCTTGGAAACAGGTACAGAGGAGATGTCAGGGGTATGCTTTTTAGCAAAGAGTGTGAGTGAGTGGAATGGGCTGCCGGTGGCGGTGGTGGAGATGGAAACGATAGGGTCTTTTCGGAAACTCCTGGGTGGCTACATGGAGCTTAGAAAAATAGTTGGCTATGTGTAAAGCCTAGGTAGTTCTAAGGTAGGGACATGTTCGGCACAGCTTTGTGGGCCGAAGGGCGGGTACTGTGCTGTATGTTTTCTATGTTTCTATGTTACAATACCTCCAGCGGTAATTTCTATTGGTCCTACATCTACCCTCAACCCTCTTTTACCCTTATATACTTAAAAACGCTTTTCGTGTCTTCTTCGCTAGTATCACCACCTCCTGTTGTAAACCGGTACTGCAGGAAAGGGAAGAACAAAATGCTGCGACTCTCAACTGGATCAAAGTTCAAAGTAAATTTATTGTCAGCGTTTACAGTAAAATAAAGAAATTCAATAGAATTTAGGGGAAAATACATATAGTCAAAAACAAGCAATCAAGGCACAAAAGGAGATCACTGCCGCTAACGGGTATAAACCCACAGAGCACTACAGCACGCAAACAGGCCCTTCGGCCCATCTAGTCCATGCCAAACCGATACTCCAAGTCAGGCATCTCCAACATTTTATACACTTTCAGCATAACATCCCAACTCCTGTACTCAGTACATCCTTTGATTTCTAAAAGGGCAATATGCCAAAAATTCTCCTTACAACTTTTCTACCTGTGACACCACTTTCAGGGAATTCTGGATCTATGTCCCCAGACCCCTCTGTTCTACAACACTCCTCAGTGCCCTAACATTCACCGTGAAAGTCCTACTCTGGTTTGTTCTCCAAAATGGGCACCGCCTCAGTTGTCTGCATTAAATTCCATCTGTCAGATCCTGCTGGAAGCCTCTGATATTCCTCCCCACTGCGCTCCAGTCTTGGTGTAGTCCAAAAATTTGATTACTCAACATCCAGATCGTTGATGTTGAAGACAAGCTATAATTCCCTCAATCAAAGGACTCTGCAGAGCGTGGTGTTGACAGTCGAGCGGATCTGTAGATGCAAACTTCCCACTATTCAGGACATTTACAGAGACAGGCGATTAAAAAGGGCCAGCAGGATCATTGGGAACCCGAGTTGCTCCTACCCCAAACTGTTCCATCTGCCACCATCTAGGAAACAGTACCGCAGCATAAAAGCCAGGATCAACAGGTTCCGGGACAGCATCTTCCACCAGGCCATCAGACTGATTAATTCACGCTGATGCAATTGTATTTCTACGTTATATTGACTGTACTGTTGTCATAATATTTACTCCTACTATTTATTACAAATTATTATAAATTGCACTTTGCACATTTAGAGAGAGGCGTACCTTAAAGATTTTTACTCCTCACGTATATGAAAGATGTAAGAACTAAAGTCAATTAAATTCAATTCATTTCAATTCATTCCTTCTGCTTCGGGTTCCCTTTCGCAGGAAAAGGGTTCTGGCTGATTAACGATAGGCCGTACCTTAATTGTCGCAGAGTGAAAATCTTGCTGTCGAGCAACAATTTGGGAACTCGTTCACCGCACAGTAAATGTTGGTCTTGCTGACGATGCCCACATTCCACAAAAGAATGGTCGAGAGTTGCAGCATTTTGTTTCTGCCTCTCCTGCAGTACCGGCTTTCAGCAGCAGGTGGGGCCCTTCACCGTGAAAAAATATATCTCTTTGTGATCGAGGTAAACCGATTGTCCGAACGGTTACTCTCCCAAATACATTAAATATTTACACAGAAGGAGAACATCAGAGTTCCGTGGAGATTTTTTTCTGCACTTTACGTAGTGATCGCTCTACGTAACTCCCTCGTCCACTCGTCGCCCACTACTGATCTCCATCCTGGCACTTAACCCTGCAAGCGGGACAATTGCGACACCTGCCCCTGCACCTCTTCCCTCACTGCCATTCAGGACCAAGCAGTTACACTTCACCTGTGAGTGACACCTGTCGGGGTCACCCACTGTATCTGGTGGTCCTGGTGAAATCTCCTCTGCATCAGCGAGACCCGCCGTGGATTGATGTACCGCTTTGTCGAGTACTTACGCTTCGCCCGCCACGAAAGGCAGGATCTCCCAGAGGTCACGTACTTCAATTCCACCTCTCATTCCTATTCTGTCATGTCGTTGATGGCTTCAGCTACTTGCACGATGAGGCCACGCTTTGGTCAGAGGAGCAAAACCTCATATTCCATCCGGGTAGCCTCCAAACTGATGGCATCAACATTTATTTCCCGGACATTTAGTATTTTTCAGTTTCCCTTCTCTTTTTCCGTTCACCATTCTGGTTACCTTCTCTTCTTTTCATCAGCATATCTCCTCCACTCCTCCACTTCATCCAAGGTCCACTCTACTCTCCTATCAGATTCCTTCTTCTTCCGCAACTTACCACTTCCACCTATCCCGTCCCAGCTTCTTCCTTCCTACCCGCTCCTCCACCCACACATCTTCCCTCTTCTCACCTGCTCTCGCCAATCCAAAGCTTGCTAGCTTGTACTCCTTTCACTCCTCCCACCATCTTATCATGGTTTCTGTCCCCTTTTCTTTTCATTTCTGATGAAGTGCCTCAGTCCGAAATTTCGACTGTTTATTCCTCTCCATAGATGCTGCTTGACCTGCCGATTTCCTCCAGCACTTTGTGTGTGTTCTTCAGGATTTATAGCATCTGCAGAATTGCTTGTGTCAGATACATTTCGTTGGTTGAATGAGATGCTCGAAGAACTAAAATTAAACGGAACCGTTGAAACCCGCAGCAGGTCAGGCAGCGTTTGAAACAAATCTATGAATTCCTTGCTAACACGAACCCTGTTCCTTCCTCAACGGACCCTGACTGACCTGTTGTGCCTTTTATGCATTTCCCCTGAATTAGATGGGTTCAAAACCGAAGAGAAGATTATTTGCGGGAATCCCAGCTCAATTTCTCACTCTCCCCAGGTACTCATTACTGAAAGTGGGACAAATGTTACACCTCCCTCCTCTCCACCATTCAGACCCCAAAACAGTCTTTCCAGGTGAGGTGCTACCTGACCCCTGATTCTGAATCCGGTGCGGCATCCTTGACATCAGCGAGGTTGACGCAGATTGAGGGATCGTTTCACAAAGCATTTTCACTCCATCCGCCATAGAGAGCGGGATTTATCCATGGCTATCCATTTCAATTGGGCTTGCAATTCTGATCCTGACATGTCTGACCATAACCTCCTCTACTGCGATGATGAGGCCACACTCCAGTTGGAGGAGCAACACTTCATATTCTGTCTGGGTAGCCTCCAACCGAATGACATGAATATTGGTTTCTCTGACTTCCGATAAATTTCTCCCCACTTCCCCACTTTTCATTCCCCTTTCTGGTGACCCACTCAGAGGACATTCTCTTCTCCTCAGCTACCCATCACCTCCTCTGGTGCCCCTGCTCCTTCCCTATCTCCTATGGTTCACTGTCCTCTCCCACAACTTCCTTCTTCGGCATGTTACCTTTTGCACCCATCACGTCCCAGCTCTTACCCCATCCTTCTCCCCACCATTCTAAACCTGTCTCCTCCGCTCTTACTTTCAGCCCAGATGAAGGGCACCGAGCTCAAACTGTCCATTTCTCCGTTTCCCTCTGTAGATGTTACCTTAAGGCTTTACCCGTGATGGACTGGGCCATATCCACTACTTTTGTGGGATTTTCTATTCATGGGCTTTGGTGATTCCACACCAGGCCATCAAGCAACCACTGAACATACTCTCTGCCACACATGTGCCAAAGTTTGTCCTGGGTTTAGATGTCATGATAGATCTTCGCAAGCTTTTAAGGAAGTAGAGACACAGCTGTGCTTTCTTCATAATTACAATTACATGCCAGGCCCAGGGCAGATCCTCTGAAATGATAACATTGAGGAAGTTAAGGTTGCTGACCCTGTCCTCCTGAAGTCAATAATCAGCTCCTTTCACTTTCTGACATGGAATGACAGGTTGTTGTTGTGACTCCACTCGGCCAGACTTTTATTCTCCCTCCCATAACTCACCCTGTGGCTACGGACTGCAGCCATCGGGCTCCTGAACCAGTTTCCCTCACCTCAGTCAATGTGCCAGTGAATCGTTACCACAGCTATGCTTCAGTTGAAATTGATCCTCAGTCTCTGAAAATCCAGCAAGGAACCCGGAACGATTTGACAGCAGACAAAGCAAGTGTGGATTCCAGGTATTGACTGTACTTCCAGACTTTCAAGTTACACTCCTCCGGTGCTGGGTCCTTGCTCATTCACAGCATCCATCACTCCACCATTGACGTTCCTACCCTCAGGATCTGGGTAGATCTCAAGTCCTGGCATTCTGCCCCTTAACCATACCACTTCTGCATCCTCCGGAAACTGATTCTCTTTATCTTCTGAACATCTAGAGAACGGTATCACTGGGTCCCTCCTGTAACTAATAAAGTGGCCACAGTGTGTATGTTCATGGTCTTCTGCTGCTGTCGCCCGTCCACTTCAAGCTTTGACGTGTTATACATTCAGAGATGCTCTTCTGCACACTGCTGTTGTAACATGGTTATCTGAGTTACTGTCACCTTCCTGTCAGCTTGAACCAGTCTGCAAGTCTCCTCCACCTCTCTCATTAACAAGGCGATTCGCCCATGGAACTGAGGCTCACTGAATGTTTTTCGCGCCATTCTCTGAAAACTCCAGAGACTGTTGTGTGTGAAAATCCCAGATCAGCAGTATCTGAGACACTCAAGCCACCCTATCTGGCACCAACAATCATTCCACGGTCAAAGTTCCGGAGATCACATTTCTTCCCCATTCTGATCTTTGGTCTGAACAACAACTGAACCTCTTGGCCATGCCTGCATGCTTTTATGCATTGAGTTGCTGCTACCCCATTGGCTGATTAGATATTTTCATAAACAAGCAGGTGTACGGGTGTGCTTGATGAAGTTGCCACTGAGTGTATTTTCATTAGGAAATGGCTGCTCTGTGAACCAGTAAAGTTCCTGATTCCATTTGAAAAAGGACTGGGGATTTGCCCAGTGTTCTGGGTCCAGTATCAACCCCGCAATCAGTTTTGGTTAAGGAAACATCCATATCTCTAAATAAATAAAATACAGTATTTGGAGATTGTCACATTATAGTTACGATAGTATATTGATAATTTTGTTCCTACATCCCACATCCATGGCAGTGGCTTTCAGATCCTTCATCGAAAATCTATCTGGAACATCAAAATAGATGGGAATGTTCCATAAAATGCACACTTCCTGACTTAAGCCCATCACGCCTTCTGTGCACTGTCAGCCGACAGCAACTCGCCAGAGTCCTCTGTCCTGGGGCAGTCTTTCAACTTGCCCCAGGGTGAAGTCCTTTTCCATGGCAAAGATCCGTCCTCTTGTAGGGAAGCAGCCAGGTAGCATCCACGCCGGAACCACCAGGCTCAAGAACAGTTACTTTCCCCAGCAGTAAGACTGATCAACACCTCCACCCGCTAACTGCACCACTACTGTATCATTTTCCGTCAGACATTACGTAGAACCTTGAGTCACTTTATGGACAGACAAACAATCTCTCTATCTACTGTGTGTTGTTTTAGTATGATTATTATTATTCAAGTCATAGTATTAAAGTACAGCACAGAAACAGGTCCTTTGATCCACCTAAACTGTACCAAACCATTTAAACTGCCTACTCCCATCGACCTGCACCCGGTCCATAGTCCTCCATACTCCAGCTATCCATGTACCTATCCAAACCTCTTCAACGTTGAAAACGGCGGGAGGAGAAGATGGCGGAGCAACGCAGCTTACACGACCACTCCGGTGAATGACATCTGTTATCTGTCAAGTAGGGTGCCGTGCACAATCCTGATTTGATGGAGACAGACGTGAGAGCACCGAGGAACATCCATGAAACTTCAGAAATGCCTGCTTCGCCGCCGCTGCTACTGTGTGATCCAGAATCTCTTCGAGTCCTCGGCTTTGCTTGTTGCTCGGCGGCCTGGGCGATGTCGAAGCGTTCGGCAGAGATGGTGATCGTTGCTCGGTGAAACTCTTAAATCTCTTAAATGCATTTATTTTAATGCCAGGAGCATTGTAAGAAAGGTGGATGAGCTTAAAGCATGGATTGATACCTGGAAGTAAGATGTGGTAGCTACTAGTGAAACAATCTTTTAAATGTACAAAATCCTAAAGGGATTGGACAGGCTAGATGCAGGAAGATCGTTCCCGATGTTGGGAAGTCCAGAACGAGGGGTCACAGTTTGAGGAAAAGGGGAAGACTTTTAGGACCGAGATTAGGAAAAACTTCTTCACACAGAGAGTGGTGAATCTGTGGAATTCTCTGCCACAGGAAACAGTTGAGGCCAGTTCATTGGCTATATTTAAGAGGGAGTTAGATATGGCCCTTGTGGCTAAAGGGATCGGGGGGTATGGGGGGGGGAGGCTGGTACAGGGTTCTGAGTTGGATGATCAGTCATGATCATATTGAATGGCGGTGCAGGCTCGAAGGGCCGAATGGCCTACTCCTGCACCTATTTTCTATGTTTCTATAGTTACAGGAGGGGTGTGATTGGCAACTAAATATTCCTGGATTTCATTGCTTCAGGGGTAATAGAATCGGAAGGACAAGAGGGGGAGGTGTTGCATTGCTTGTCAGAGAAAATATTACAGCAGTGCTCTGGCAGGATAGATTAGAGGGCTCGTCTAGAGAGGCTATTTGGGAGGAATTGAGGAATGGGAAAGGTGTAGTAACACTTGTAGGGGTGTATTATAGATCACCTAATGGGGAGCGAGAATTGAAGGAGCAATTTTGTAAAGAGGTAGCAGATATTTGTGGTAAGCACAAGGTTGTGATTGTGGGAGATTTTAATTTTCCACACATAGACTGGGAATCCCATACTGTAAAAGGGCTGGATGGTTTGGAGTTTGCAAAATGTGTGCCGGATAATTTTTTGCAGCAATACATAGAGATACCAACTAGAGAAGGGGCAGTGTAGGATCTCCTGTCAGGGAATGAGATAGTTCAGCTGACCGAGGTTTGTGTTGGGGAGCACTTCGGGTCCAGTGATTACAATGCCATTAGTTTCAATATAATTACGGAGAAGGATCGGTCTGGACCCAGGGTTGAGAATTTTGATTGGAGAAAGGCTAACTTTGAGGAGATGCAAAAGCATTTAGAAGGAGTAGATTGGGACAATTTGTTTTATGGGAAGGATGTAATAGAGAACAGGAGGTCATTTAAAGGTGAAATTTTGAGGGTAGAGGATATTTATGTTCCTGTTAGGTTGAATGGAAAGGTTAAAAGTTTGAGAGAGCCATGGTTTTCAAGGGATATTGGAAACTTGGTTCAGAAAAAGAGAGATATCTACAATAAATATAGGCAGCATGGTGTAAGTGAGGTGCTCGAGGAATATAAAGAATGTAAAAAGAAACTTAAGAAAGAAATTAGAAAAGCTAAAAGAAGATACGAGGTTGCTTTGGCAAGTAAGATGAAAATAAATCCAAAGGGTTTCTACAGTTATATTAATAGAAAAAGGATAGTGAGGGATAAAATTGGTCCCTTAGAGAATCAGAGTGGACGGCTATGTGTGGAACCAAAAGAGATGGGGGAGATTTTGAACAATTTCTTTTCTTCAGTATTCACTAAGGAGAAGGATATTAAATTGTGTAAGGTAAGGGAAACAGGTAGGGAAGTAATGGAAACTGTGATGATTAAAAAAAAGAAAGTACTGGCGCTTTTAATGAATATAAAAGTGGGTAAGTCTCCGGGTCCTGACAGAATATTCCCTAGGACTTTGTGGGAAGTTAGTGTGAAAATAGCAGGGGATATGACAGGTATATTTCAAATGTCATTATAAACGGGGATGGTGCCGGAGAACTGGAGTATTGATCATGTTGATCCATTGTTTAAAAAGGGTTCTAAGAGTAAACCTAGCAATTATCTGCCTGTGATTTAGACGTCAGTGGTGGGTAAATTGATGGAAAGTGTTCTTAGAGATGGTATATATAATTATCTGGATAGACAGGGTCTGATTAGGAACAGTCAACATGGGTTTGAACGTGGAAAGTCATGTTTGACAAATCTTATTGAATTTTTCAAGAGGTTACTAGGAAGGTTGACGAGGGTAAAGCGGTGGATGTTGTCTATATGGACTTCAGTAAGGCCTTGACAAGGTTGCACACGGAAGATTAGTTCAAAAGGTTCAATCGTTAGGTATTAATATTGAAGTAGTAAAATGGATTCAGCAGTGGCTGGATGGGAGACACCAGAGAGTAGTGCTGGATAACTGTTTGTCAGGTTGGAGGCCAGTGACTAGTGGTGTGCCTCAGGAATCTGCACTGGGTCCAATGTTGTTTGTCATATACATTAATGATCTAGATGATGGGATGGTAAATTGGATTAGTAAGTATGCAGATGATACTAAGGTAGGTGGCGTTGTGGATAATGAAGTAGGTTTTCAAAGCTTGCAGAGAGATTTGGGCCAGTTAGAAGAGTGGGCTGAAAGATGGCAGATAGAGTTTAATGCTGATAAATGTAAGGTGCTACATTTTGGTAGGACTAATGAAAATAGGACATACATGTTAAATGGTAGGGCATAGAAGAATGCAGTAGAACAGAGGGATCTAGGAATAATGGTGCACAGTTCCCTGAATGTAGAATCTCATGTGGATAGGGTGGTGAAGAAAGCTTTTGGTACGCTGGCCTTTATAAATCAGAGCATTGAGTATTGGAGTTTGGATGTAATGTTAAAATTGTACAAGGCATTGATAAGGCCAGATTTGGAGTATTGTGTACAGTTCTGGTCACCGAATTATAGGAAAGATGTCAACAAAATTGAGAGAGCACAGAGAAGATTTACTAGACTGTTAACTGGGTTTCATTTCCTAAGTTACAGCGAAAGGTTTAACAAGTTGGGTCTTTATTCTTTGGAGCGTAGAAGGTTGAAGGGGGACTTGATAGAGGTATTTAAAATTATGAGGGGGATTGATAGAGTTGACGTGGATAGGCTTTTTTCCATTGAGGGTAGGGGAGATTTCAAACACGGGGACATGAGTTGAGAGTTAAAAGGCAAAAGTTTAGAAGTAACATGAGGGGGAACTTCTTTACTCAGAGAGTGGTAGCTGTGTGGAACGAGCTTCCAGCAGAAGTGGTTGAGGCGGATTCGATATTGTCATTTAAAGTTAAATTGGATAGATATATGGACGGGAAAGGAATTGAGGGTTATGGGCTGAGTGCAGGCCGGTGGGACTTCGTGAGAGTAAGCGTTCGGCACGGACTAGAAGGGCCGAGATGGCCTGTTTCCGTACTGTAATTGTTATATGGTTTTTTGGTTATAATATCCAAAGTTGATACATTGGATGTCCACAGTGATACTCTTGAGGGAGATGACCACAGGTGTACTCTGCACTGGCTGTTCAACCCCTTCCCTCTTCCTGACGGTCACTCAGTTTCCTGTATTCTACACCCTGGGTGTAACTACCTGTCTACATGTCCTATCTGTCACCCCCTCAGCCTGCTGAATGATCCGGTGTTCATCCAGTTCCAGGTTAACCCCTTACCGTGGATTGCTAGAAGCTGCAGCTGGATGCACTTTGCACAGGTGAAGTTGTCAGGGACACTAAAGTTCTCCCTGCCTTCCCACAAAATACCAAGAGGAGCATTGTACTATGCTACCTGGCGATCCTAACTGAACAAACATAAAGGAGAAACAATCAATAAACCGTGAAAGTTGTTAGAGTGAGTTTTTGGCCTTTCCTGGTACAGATTTAATTTTTGTTGAGGAGGACCAAGAGGAGGGACTGTCAGAGTGAGTTTTTGGGTAGATGATTCATTTACACTTAAATGACTTTGGCCACCAGTCTTCTGTTTGACAAAGTACAGTGGATTGAGTTCACAATAATGCATTTCCTAAAAGCTGTAAATATCGGTATACTAGCCAGACGCTGCGGATGGAAGTGTAAAGTTCACAGGTAGTTTCGAAGACAGTATTATCTATACTTCATAGATATGAATTGTCTTCTATGTTAGCACGTGAAATGCCAAATAAATGTATTGTGGATTTATCTTGCATTCCTAAAGACTGTGGATTCCAACCCAGACATGTTGGCGTCGGAAGGAAAGCATGAAGTCAGAGGGTGTGATGTTTGTATGTAGCTTCAAAAGGAAGCATTGTCTATGCATTGTCTATAACTTTTTGAGTAGCGATTGCCATTGTGTTTAGCATATAAATATCGAGCCCACATTGGGCTCGCAGACCTTTCTACCAAAAGCGTCTCCGTCCGTATGATGCCTCCTGTACCTTGTTGTGTTGAATAAAGAAGCTGCTTTGTATCTACCAGTGACTCTGTCTCTCCGGTGATTTCATCCATACTACATTTGGTGTCATGAATGGGATACTCCGTGACCCGTCGTGTGGCCAGCGTTCCAAGCAGTGACAATTTTTCTAAAATAACACTTACACTTGGATCTGTTCGGTCGGGGGTACACGGGAACACGAGGTACCACGATCGCGGAGAGCTGAACTGGTAGATATAAAAGTAGTGTGTGCGTGGCATGTGTGTTTATGTAAGTGAGTAATCTTTGCATGTTAACTTGGTTAACTTGGTGAGACTTGGACCACCAGTTGCAAAAGGTGGTAACCGACGGTACAGTTCGAGATGCCAGAAGTTGCATTTTAGTGTATGCGTTTGCAAGTGTGATGCAAGGGAATACAGCAGGCATCATGAGTTCGGGTACTCAAAAGTGGCAGATTGTAGAATACATACTCTGTGGTGTTAACTATGTACTGTTTAACTGGTACCCGTCTTTTATATTTTGCGTAGCGTGGGAATTAGTGTGGGGATATCTCAGGGAGAGGTTTTACCCAGAGAGATCTACCAGAATGGCACCTATTGAGGTCAGGCAACGTCAGGTTGAGAACCCTGATGATCCGAGCCAGCTCTTGACCTTGATTACGACTAAGCCCTTCAACCCGGGGGAGAAACAGAACATCTTGTCTGAGTTGCTCTCACTTAAAGTAGCCTGTGGGATTTCATAGAAACATAGAAAATAGGTGCAGGAGTAGGCTATTCGGCCCTTCGAGCCTGCACCGCCACTTATTATGATCATGGCTGATCATCCAACTCAGAACACCGCACCAGCCTTCCCTCCATACCCCCTGATCCCTTTAGCCACAAGGGCCATATCTAACTCCCTCTTAAATATAGCCAATGAACTGGCCTCAACTGTTTCCTGTGGCAGAGAATTCCACAGATTCACCACTCTCTGTGTGAAGAAGTTTTTCCTAATCTCGGTCCTAAAAGGCTTCGCCTTTATCCTCAAACTGTGACCCCTCGTTCTGGACTTCCCCAACATCGGGAACAATCTTCCTGCATCTAGCCTGTCCAATCCCGTTAGGATTTTATACGTTTCAATCAGATCCCCACTCAATCTTCAAAATTCCAACGAGTACAAGCCTAGTTCATCCAGTCTTTCTTCATATGAAAGTCCTGCCATCCCAGGAATCAATCTGGTGAACGTTCTTTCTACTCCCTCTATGGCAAGGATGTCTTTCCTCAGATTAGGGGAACAAAACTGCACACAATACTCTAGGTGTGGTCTCACCAAGGCCTTGTACAACTGCAGTAGTACCTCCCTGCTCCTGTACTCCAATCCTCTTGCTATAAATGCCAGCATACCATTCGCCTTTTTCACCACCTGCTGTACCTGCATGCCCACTTTCAATGACTGGTGTATAATGACACCCAGGTCTCGTTGCACCTCCCTTTTTCCTAATCGGCCACCATTCAGATAATAATCTGTTTTCCTATTTTTGCCACCAAAGTGGATAACCTCACATTTATCCACATTAAATTGCATCTGCCATGAATTTGCCCACTCACCCAACCTATCCAAGTCACCCTGCATCCTCTTAGCATCCTCCTCACAGCTAACACTGCCGCCCAGCTTCGTGTCATCCGCAAACTTGGAGATGCTGCATTTAATTCCCTCATCCAAGTCATTAATATATATTGTAAACAACTGGGGTCCCAGCACTGAGCCTTGCGGTACCCCACTAGTCACTGCCTGCCATTCTGAAAAGGTCCCGTTTATTCCCACTCTTTGCTTCCTGTCTGCTAACCAATTCTCTACCCACATCAATATCTTACCCCCAATACCGTGTGCTTTAAGTTTGCACACTATTCTCCTGAGTGAGACCTTGTCAAAAGCCTTTTGAAAATCCAAATATACCACATCCACTGGTTCTCCCCTATCCACTCTACTAGTTACCTCCTCAAAAAATTCTATGAGATTCGTCAGGCATGATTTTCCTTTCACAAATCCATGCTGACTTTGTCCGATGATTTCACCGCTTTCCAAATGTGCTGTTATCACATCCTTGATAACTGACTCCAGCAGTTTCCCCACCACCGATGTTAGGCTAACCGGTCTATAATTCCCCGGTTTCTCTCTCCTTCCTTTTTTAAAAAGTGGGGTTACATTAGCCACCCTCCAATCCTCAGGAACTAGTCCAGAATCTAATGAGTTTTGAAAAATTATCACTAATGCATCCACTATTTCTTGGGCTACTTCCTTAAGCACTCTGGGATGCAGACCATCTGGCCCTGGGGATTTATCTGCCTTTAATCCCTTCAATTTACCTAACACCACTTCCCTGCTAACATGTATTTCGCTCAGTTCCTCCATCTCACTGGACCCTCTGTCCCCTACTATTTCTGGAAGATTATTTATGTCCTCCTTAGTGAAGACAGAACCAAAGTAATTATATAAACCATATAACAACTACAGCATGGAAACAGGCCATCTAGGCCATTCTAGTCCGTGCCAAACTCTTACTCTTACCTAGTCCCACCGACCTGCTCTCAGCCCATAACCATACATTCCTTTTCTGTCCATATAGCTATCCAATTTGACTTTAAACGACAACATCGAACCTGCCTCCACCACTTCTGCTGGAAGCTCGTTCCACACAGCTGCCACTCTCTGAGTAAAGAAGTTCCCCCTCATGTTACCCCTAAACTTTTGCCCTTTAACTCTCAACTCATGTCCTCTTGTTTGAATCTCCCCCGCTCTCAATGGAAAAAAGCCTATTCACGTCAACTCTATCTTTCCACCTCATAATTTTAAATACCTCTATCAAGTCCCCCCCGCCCAACCTTCTACGTTCCAAAGAATAAAGACCCAACCTGATCAACCTTTCTCTGTAACTTAGGTGATGAAACCCAGGTAACATTCTAGTAAATCTCCTCTGTACTCTCTCTATTTTGTTGACATCTTTCCCATAATTCGGTGACCAATACTGTACAATATACTCCAAATTTGGCCTCACTAATGCCTTGTACAATTTCAACATTACATCCCAACTCTGATACTCAATGCTCTGATTTATAAAGGACAGTGTGAGGCCATGTGTAGCACTTGTTCCGCTTACACGGGTAAGTGCCAGGAGGGAGATCAGTGGGGAGGGATGGGGTGGACGAATGGACAAGGGAGTCGCGTAGGGAGCAATCACTGCGGAAAGCAGAGGGGAGGAGGGAAAGATGTGCTTAGTGGTGGGATCCCTTTGGAGGTGGCGGAAGCATGTGTAGCACTCATTCCGCTTACAAGCATGCCCTTACACTTCCTCCCTTACCACCATTCAGGGCCCCAGACAGTCCTTCCAGGTGAGGCGACACTTCACCTGTGAGTCGGCTGGGGTGATATACTGCGCCCGGTGCTCCCGATGTGGCCTTTTATATATTGGCGAGACCCGACGCAGACTGGGAGACCGCTTTGCTGAACATCTACGCTCTGTCCGCCAGAGAAAGCAGGATCTCCCAGTGGCCACACATTTTAATGCCACATCCCATTCCCACTCTGACATGTCTATCCACGGCCTCCTCTACTGTAAAGATGAAGCCACACTCAGGTTGGAGGAACAACACCTTATATTCCGTTTGGGTAGCCTCCAACCTGATGGCATGAATATCAATTTCTCCAACTTCCAGTAATGCCCCCCCCCACGCTTCCTCCTTCACCATTTTCCCTCCCTCAGCTGATCTCCTCGCCCACCCATCGCCTCCCTCTAGTGCTCTTCCCCCTTTTTCTTTCTTCCGTGGCCTTCTGTCTCTTTCACCAATCTCTTCGCAGCTCTTTACTTCATCCCTCTCCCTGCAGGTTTCACCTGTCACCTGGTGTTTCTCTCTCCCCTCCTCCCAAACTTTTATATCTACTCCTCAGCTTTGTTTTTTCTCCAGTCCTGCTGAAGATTCTCAGCCCAAAACCTCGACTGTGCTTTTTTCCATCAATGCTGCCTGGACTGCTGAGTTCCTCCAGCACTTTGTGTGGGGAAGTTAGCAGGCCATGCGGCATTTATGGAAAGGATTCCAGTCAGTGTTTCAGGCTGAAACCCTTCAGCAGGATTGGAAAGGAAGGGGAGAAGTCAGAGTGAGAAGGTGGGGGAATGTGAGGAAGATGAACAAGGTGGCAGGTGATTGCAGGGGATTCCAGGAGAGGGAATTGGCATGGAATACGAACTCCAGGGATTCGGACTGATGTGATGCATGTTTCCTGCATTTCCTTGGACAAAAATGGGTTCAAAATGAACTGATTCTATGTGGGAATCTGCTGGGATCCCGGTTCTATTTGTCTCATTCATCTGGGCAGCCTGCAACCTAGCGGCATGAACATCAAATTGTCAAACTTCCCGTATTTACTCCCTCACCCTCTCTGTCACTTTTCCTTTTTAATTCTCTCTGCCCTCCTGATCCACCAACCCCCATCACCCTGTCTCTTCCCCCTCCTCCCCACACTCCCTGTCTGCCCATCCCCCAAACACTCCCCCCACCTCCTTCCCTTTATTCTGGGCTCTACTTTCCTCTCCTAACAGATTCCATCATCTTTGTCACTGCCACCTCTCACCTCCCAGCTTCTGACACATGTCCACCCTCTACCCCTCCCTCCTCTGTCTATCAGCTCCCCACATGGATCCACCCATCACCCGCCAGCTCTTAACCCACCCTTCTCTTCATCATTCCACACCGGTCACCTCTCCTTTTCTTTTCAGCCCAACTGAAGGGCGCAGAACCAACGTATCAATTATCCATTTCCCTCTATAGATGCTGCCCGACACGCTGAGATTCTCCAGCCTGTTACCATCACATGTCCCGGCTCCGCAAGAGTCGCCCTGACCTCCCTCTCCCAGTCAGCACCACCGCCACTTGTCCCACTTCACCTGTCCCGGTGCGGGTGGACTTTAGCACCCGGGGGAGCCGGGGAGCTCAGGACCCGCCGCCCGCGGCTGCTGCTGAATCCGCGGTGTTTCTGTCCCGTTGACGGATGCGGTGAACGAGTTAAAATTAATGGATCGATAATTCTCACATCGTGTTTATTTCACTCTCCGCACATTTATATTTACACTGACTTCCTCCTGACGCCGGTCCCGGGACCCAACTCGTTTACAGACCCGGAGCGGAACCGGAGCAGATTCTCAGCCACTCGTTTTCATCCCAAGGCCCGAAGAAAGGATAAAGTTTCCCCGTGAATTTATTCCCAGTGAAGGTGTGGAGATGGGACTTGGTCTCCGCGTTGTAAAATGAAACTGTCCCGGACTGGTAACTGAGATAAACTCCCACCCTCCCGGGGATGGGACCGGCAGGGAGACGGGACTCAGGGGAGGTGTGGACCCTCATCTCGTCATCAGACCGCCCGATGATCCAGAATCCGGTCTCCGGACTCAGTGTGAACAATCTCTTCCTCTCCACAGACTCTGCGGCGACTCCCAGACCCCAGCGCCGATTCCCCGTCACCTCCACCTCCCAGTAATGTCTCCCCGATGTGAATCCCTCCGATCCCAGCACACATTCCCGGTCTGTGAACCTCTTCCCGGTGTCAGGGAGATCCCTCCGGGTCCGGGTCAGTCTCACACTCTTCCGATCCTCAGACACCTGGAGCCGCGGATTCGCCGTTTCCACATCCAGGGTGACAGAGACTGGGGGGAGAAGCAGAGAATTAGAGAGTCCCCGGGGATCGGGGGGAGACTCGGGCAGCGCGGCCCCGGGACAGGACCGGGGGAGAGGCCGCTCGGCCTCAGGCTCAGTCGGGTGGCCGACAGGACCCTTTCCCGGGGTTTTACCAAACCACAGCGGATGGACAACCAGCATCTTCCCGAGGTTTTTCCCCGACATGGAGAGCGGATTTTTCCTGATCAACACACACAAAATTCTGGAGGATCTCAGCGGGTCAAGCAGCGTGTGTTATGGGAGATGTGCAGTCGATGTTTCAGCCGAGACCTTACCTCAAGATTGGAAAGAAAGACGGGAGAGAGCAGTGGAAACGGGTATGAGGAAGGGGCGGAACAACAACTGGATCCAGATGAGGATGGGGTGAGTGAACACTAGAGACATTTAAAGAGGAAGTAAGGCAAAATTCATTCCTGCTGACCAACTCACTTTAATGAACTAGATCCATTTGCCTGTATTTGTCCATTATTCCTTTAAACTTTTCCTACCCACATACCCGTCCAGATGTCTTTTAAATCATTGTAACTGTTCCCACCTCTACAGTTTCCTTTGGCAGCCTCCTGAGCACCAGGAAAAAGTCCCAAAATATGCAGCCTCTCCTTATAACCCAAAGTAACATCCTTGTAAATCCGTTTTATTACCCTCTCAGTTAAATGACATTCTTCCTGCAGAAAGATAACCAGAACTCTACAGTTTTTGTTATGATCCAAATCATCAAGACAGGAAAGTCTGCAAATGCTGGAAATCCAAAGCAACACACACAAAAACTTGGCCCTGAACATCAACTGTTTATTAACTGTTTGTCAACTGACTGGGGACGCCCACGGTGACCGGGTCTCTGGCACTGAGCCTGGCGCTGTTATGCAGGAGAGAAGGAGGGAGAAGAGAAATGCAGTAGTCGTAGGGGATTCCATAGTCAGGGGAACGGACAGGAGATTCTGTGAGCCTGACAGAGATACCCGCATGGTGTGTTGCCTCTCAGGTGCCAGGGTACGGGATGTCTCGGATCGGGTCCAGAATATTCTGAAGGGGGAGGGTGAGCAGCCAGTTAGCTTGGTACATGTTGGTACCAATGACATAGCTAGGACAAAGGAGGAGGTCCTGAAGAGAGATTTCCAGGAGTTAGGAAGGAAGCTGAGAAGCAGGACCTCCAGGGTAGTAATCTCAGGATTGTTACCTGTGCCACGTGCTAGCGAGGACAAGAATAGTAGTATCAGCAAGATGAATGTAGAACTATTCTCTGGCTGAGAGACTGGTGCAGGGGGCAGGGCTTCAGATTCTTGGATAATTGGGATCTCTTCTGGGGGAAGTATGACCTGTTCAAAAAGGACAGGTTACACCTGAACCCGAAGGGGACCAATATCCTGGCAGGAAAGTTTAATAGAGCTGTTAGGGAGGGTTTAAACTAATTTGGCAGGGGGATGGGAACCAGAATGACAAAGCGGAGGAAGGGGAAAACAGAAATAAATGTAAGATAGTGAGCAGTAAAGATGTCAGGAAAGACAGGCAGGTGATGGGGCAAATTTGTAGCCATTGTGATGAGTTGCAGTGCAATAAAGTTGCAGTGAAATCAAAGCGAAAAGTACCAAATACTGGTCTTAAGGTGTTGTACTTAAATGCACATAGCATAAGGAATAAGGTGGATGATCTTGTCGTACAGCTACAGATTGGCAGGTATGACATTGTGGCCATCACTGAGACGTGGCTAAAGGATGCATGTCTCTGGGAGCTGAACGTCCAAGGATACACGGTGTATCGGAAGGATAGGAAGGTAGGCAGAGGGGGAGGCATGGCTTTATTGGTAAGAAATGATATTAAATCATTAGAAAGAGGTGATATAGGATCGGAAGGTGCAGAATCTTTATGGGTTGAGCTAAGAAATTGCAGGGGTAAAAGGACCCTGATGGCAGTTATTTAAAGGCCTCCAAACAGCTGCAGGGATGTGGACTACAAATTACAACAGGAAATAGAAAAGGCTTGTCAGAGGTGCAGTGTTATGATAATTGTGGGGGATTTTAACATGCGAGTGGATTGGGAAAATCAGGTTGGCACTGGATCTCAAGAGAGAGAATTTGTAGAATGTCTGCGAGATGGCTTTTTAGAACAGCTTGTTGTTGAGCCCACTAGGGGATCGGCTGTACTGAATTGGGTATTGTGTAATGAACCGGAGGTGATTGGAGAGATTGAGGTGAAGGAACCCTTAGGAGGCAGTGATCATATCATGATTGAGTTCACTGTGAAATTAGAAAAAGAGAAGCCGAAATCTGATGTGTCGGTATTTCAGTGGAGTGAAGGAAATTACAGTGGCATGAGAGAGGAACTGGCCAAAGTTGACTGGAAAGGGACACTGGCGGGAAAGACAGCAGAGCAGCAGTGGCTGGAGTTTATGCGAGAAGTGAGGAATGTGCAAGACAGATATATTCCAAAAAAGAAGAAATTTTCCTATGGAGAAAGGATGCAACCGTGGTTGACAAGAGAAGTCAAACCCAAAGTTAAAGCAAAAGAGAGGGCATACAAGGAAGCAAAAATTAGTGGGAAGACAGAGGATTGGGAAGTTTTTAAAACCTTACAAAAGGAAGGTCATTAAGAGGGGAAAGATTAACTATGAAAGGAAGCTAGCAAATAATATCAAAGAGGATACTAAAAGCTTTTTAAAGTACATAAAGAGTAAAAAACAGGTAAGAGTAGATACAGGACCGATAGAAAATGATGCCGGAGAAATTGTAATGGGAGATAAGGAGATGGCGGAGGAACTGAACGAGTATTTTGCATCAGTCTTCACTGAGGAAGACATCAGCAGTATACCGGACACTCAAGGGTGGCAGGGAAGAGAAGTGTGCGCAGTCACAATTATGACAGAGAAAGTACTCAGGAAGCTGAATAGTATAAAGGTAGATAAATCTCCCGGACCAGATGGAATGCACCCTCGTGTTCTGAAGGAAGTAGTTGTGGAGATTGTGGAGGCATTAGCGATGATCTTTCAAAAGTCGATAGATTCTGGCATGGTTCCGGAGGACTGGAAGATTGCAAATGTCACTCCGCTATTTAAGAAGGGGGCAAGGAAGCAAAAAGAAAATTATAGACCCATTAGCTTGACATCCGTGGTTGGGAAGTTGTTGGAGTCGATTGTCAAGGATGAGGTTACGGAGTACCTGGAGGCATATGACAAGATAGGCAGAACTCAGCATGGATTCCTTAAAGGAAAATCCTGCCTGACAAACCTATTACAATTTTTTGAGGAAATTACCAGTAGGTTAGACAAGGGAGATGCAGTGGATGTTGTATATTTGGATTTTCAGAAGGCCTTTGACAAGGTGCCACACATGAGGCTACTTAACAAGATAAGAGCCCATGGAATTACGGGAAAGTTACATAGGTGGATAGAGCATTGGCTGTTTGGCAGGAAACAGAGAGTGGGAATAAAAGGATCCTATTCTGGTTGGCTGCCGGTTACCAGTGGTGTTCCACAGGGATCCGTGTTGGGGCCGCTTCTTTTTACGTTGTACATCAACGATTTGGATTATGGAATAGATGGCTTTGTGGCTAGGTTTGCTGATGATACAAAGATAAGTGGAGGGGCCAGTAGTGCTGAGGAAATGGAGAGTCTGCAGAGAGACGTGGATAGATTGGAAGAACGGGCAGAGAAGTGGCAAATGAAGTACAATGTTGGAAAGTGTATGGTTATGCACTTTGGCAGAAATAATAAACGGGCAGACTATTATTTAAATGGGAAAGAATTCAAAGTTCAGAGATGCAAGGGGACTTGGGAGTCCTCATACAGGATACCCTTAAGGTTAACCTCCGGGTTGAGTCAGTAGTGAAGAAGGCGAATGCAATGTTGGCATTCATTTCCAGAGGAATAGAGTATCGGAGCAGGGATGTGATGTTGAGGCTCTATAAGGCGCTGGTGAGACCTCACTTGGAGTACTGTGGGCAGTTTTGGTCTCCTTGTTTAAGAAAGGATGTGCTGACGTTGGAGAGGGTACAGAGAAGATTCACTAGAATGGTTCCGGGAATGAGAGGGTTAACATATGAGGAACGTTTGTCTGCTCTTGGACTGTATTCCTTGGAGTTTAGAAGAATGAGCGGAGACTTCATAAAAACATTTCGAATGTTGAAAGGCATGGACAGAGTGGATGTGGCAAAGTTGTTTCCCATGATAGGGGAGTCTAGTAGGAGAGGGCATGACTTCAGGATTGAAGGGCGCCCATTCAGAACAGAAATGCGAAGAAATTTTTTTAGTCAGAGGGTGGTGAATCTATGGACTTTGTTGCCATGGGCAGAAGTGGAGGCCAAATCATTGGGTGTATTTAAGGCAGAAACTGACAGGTATCTGAGTAGCCAGGGCATCAAAGGTTATGGTGAGAAGGCGGGGGAGTGGGACTAAATGGGAGAATGGATCAGCTCATGATAAAATGGCGGAGCGGACTCGATGGGCCGAATGGCCGACTTCTGCTCCTTTGTCTTATGGTCTTATTCATTTCCACAGATGCTGCCCGACCTGCTGAGTTCCTCCAGCAGTTTGTGTGAGTTACTCTGCTCCAAGTGTGGCTATGCCAATGTCTTGTACATTCATAACGTGACGTCCCAGCTCCTGTACTCAGTATTCTGACCTCTCGCTGTCTCTGTTCTCCAGGGCCCCACCAATTGCTGTGTAAATTCTGTCCTGGTTTACCTTCCAAAATGCAACACCCACATCTCTCTGAATTAAATTCAATTTCCATCCAATGGCCCAGGGACCCAATCAATCAAGGTCTCGTTGTAACATGAGCAACAGGTTATGTAGTGGATAACACAATACTATTCCACCTCGGGGCGCTCCAGAGTTCAGAGTTCAATTCCAACACCATCTGTAAAGAGTTTGTACAGCCTCCCTGAGACCTCGTGCATTTCCTCCGGTTGATCCTGATTCACCCCACAAATTGGGGAGGAGTGGACAGCGAGGAAGACCATCATTACTTGCAGTGGGGTCTGAAGCAGCTGGAAAAATGGCCTGAAAAGTGTCAGCTGGAATTTAATGCAGACAAGTGTGAGCTGTTGCACTTTGGTTGGACTCCAGTGTAGGTCTTACACAGTGAATGGTCGGGCACTGAGGACTCTGTTCTACAGCAGATCTGGGAACACAGGTCCATAATTCATCGAATGTAGATAGGATCATTAAAAAAAGCTTTTCTTTGGCCTTCATAAATCAAAGTATTGAGTACCGGAAATGGGATGTTATGTTGAAGTTGTATGAGATGCTGGTGAGGCCTAATTTGGAATATTGTGTGCAGTTTCAGTCACCTACCTACAGAAAAGATGTAAAAAAGTTTGAAAGAGTACAGAGAAAATTTGCAGGGATGTAGGTGGGACTGGAGGACCTGAGTCATAAGGAAAGATTGAATCGTTTAGGACTTTAGTCCTGTTACATAGAAGACTGAGGGGAGATTTGATAGAGGTATACAAAATTATGAGTGGTATGGATAGGGTAAATGCAAGCAGGCTTTTTCCACGGAGGTTGGGTGGGAATACAACCAGAGGTCATTGGTTATGGGTGAAAGATGAAAAGTTTAAGGGGAACGTGAGGGGAAACTGCTTCATTCAGAGGGTTGTTAGCAGGTGGAACGAGCTGCCAGTGCAAGTGGTGCATGCAAGCTCGATTTAAACATTTAAGAGAAGTTTGGACAGGTACATGGATGGCAGGAGTTGGAGGACGATGGTCCCGGTGCAGGTCGATGGGAGCAGGTAGTTTAAATGTTGCGGTACAGACCAGGTGGGCTGAAGGGCCTGTGCTGTTAGTTTCTATCACTCTGTGACGCTCGTACAAAGACATAGCGGTTTGTAGGTTAAATGGTCATTGTACATTGCCCCGTGATTAGGCTAGTTTTAAATAGTTGGGGTGCTGGGTGGAGCAGGTCATTGGTCTGGGACGGTCTGTTTCACACTGTATCTAAATAAATAAATAACCTCTTCACTGTCCATGAAACCACCAATTTTAGAGTCCTTCACAAACCGACTAAACACGTCAGCTACATTCTCTCCAAATCATTCATATGAATGATGAAAAACAGTGGACCCAGCACCGATCCCTGCAGCACAACCGCTGGTCACAGGACTCCACCCAGACAATTCTGTATCCTATTCCAGATCGTACTGTATCCCATGTGATCTAACTCTCTGCTACCTTGTCAAATCCCTCGCTAAACTCCATGGAGACGATGTCTACTGCACTTTCATCAGCTGTAGTTTATTTATTGAGATACAGCACGGAATAGGCTCTTCCGGCCCTTTGACCCCCACCACCCAGAAACCTCTGATTTAATCCAATTGTGACCATGGGACAAGTTACAATGACCCCCACCACCCAGCAACCCCTGATTTAATCCGAGCCTCACCATGGGACAAATTACAATGACCCCCACCACCCAGCAACCCCTGATTTAATCCGAGCCTGACCATGGGACAAGTTACAATGACCCTCACCACCCAGAAACCCCTGATTTAATCCGAGCCTGACCATGGGACAAGTTACAGTGAATTGAGGGCCCTGTGGAACTGGCACAGAAGAGGAGTTGAGACCTGCGACAGAGAAATGATGACAGGGAAGGTTTAGAAGGGTACGAGCTAAATGCAGGTAGATGGGCCGAGGGGTGATCTGACAGAAATATATAATGTAATGAAGGGTGTAGATCGAGCAGATGGCAGATCACATGCTCTGAGGTGAGAGGAAGGAGTTTAAAGGTGAGTTTATTTGAACAGTGAGTGTTTGATGTTGGAACTTGCTGCCAGAGGAGGTGATGGAGCCAGATACAATCACTGTGTTTACGAGACACTCAGACAGACGCTTCAATAGACAAGGCACAGAAGGAGACTGACCTAAGTAGGTCAGAACAGAGCTGACGGGCCAAAGGGCCCATTTCAGTACTGTACAACGATGACTCTGTGCCTTTAGATTAACTGAAAGACTGAGACCCCACAGCCTCCGGTGCAGAGAATTCCAGACACACCATCCTCTGAGGGTCCACCCCATCCTGAGACAGTGACCCCTGACCCTCGACTCCTCAGATAGGGGAAACATCCTCCCTGCAACCTGCCTGCTGCATTTAGAAAGACAAGGACAGATCAGGGACAGTCAGCACGGCGTTGTGCATGGAAAATCATGTCTGACAAGTTCCAGTTTGTTGAAGAGGTGACAGAGAGGATTGGCCAGGACAGGGTGGGAGACATTGTCCACATAATCTTCACCAAGGCCTTTGATGTTGATCATAGACCACACTTGGAGTATTGTGTGCATTTCTGGGTCCCCGACTATGGGAAGGATGTCATTACACTGGTCAGGAAGCTTCAGGAGGCTGTAACAATGGCTGGAGGGCTGGGATTAAAAGGAGAGACTGGATAAGCTGGGGCCATTTCCCTGGAGCGATGGATGTTGAGGGGTGACCCCTTACCGAGGTATATAAAATCAGGAGCAGATGTAAGGTCATGGTCTTTTTCCCCATAAAGGGGGAGTCCAAAACCAGAGGGCAGAGAGGGAAGGTGAGAGGGGAAGGTTTTTTAAGGGAGGTGCAAGGCAACCAGTGACCAATCGGCATCTGGGATTGATTAGGAAGAGCAAATTAATGGAAGACAGGCAAACACAGCAGCCATTGTCTGAGCGGACATCGTCAGAGTGGTGATCTTGAGGCTTCAGCTCTTCGAGGCCTCAGTGAAAAGAAGCTTCACACAGAGAAAGCAAAGGAAAGAAAAGCTCAAATTTTTTACTTCTCTTCTTTTTATCTGCTCAGCCAGGACGGTAGAGATGCCAGGCAGGATAGTCAAATGCTCCTCTTGTGGGATGTGGGAAGGCAGGGAGACCTCCAGTGTCCCGGAGGACTACAACTGTGAGATGTACATCCAGCTGCAGCTTCTGACAAACCACGTTAAGGAGTTGTAGCTGGAACTGGATGAACTCTGGATCATTCAGGAGGCTGAAGGGATGAGAGACAGGACATACAGAGAGGTAATTACACCCAAGGTGCAGGACACAGAAACTGGGTGACAAGAAGGGGAAATGGTTTAAGGAGCCGGTGCAGAGTACCCCGGTAGCCATCCCCCTCAACAATAGGTATATCATTTTGGATACTGTCTGGGGCTGGGAATGACCTAACAGAGGAAAGTCACACTGATCGGGTCCCTGGTACTGAGTCTGCCTCTGTGACTCAGAAGGGAAGTGGGGAGAAGAGGCATGCTGTGGTGACAGGGGATTTGTTAGTTGGGGAAAAGGACAGGAGGCTCTGTGGGTGAGAATGAGATTCCCGGATGGGATGTTGCCTCCCGGGTGCCAGGGTCTGGGACATCTCTGATCGAGCCCTCAGCATTCTTAAGTGTGAGGGTGAACAGCCAGAAGTCGTGGTCCATATTGATGCCAGAGACATGGGTAGGATGAGTGACGAGGTTCTGCAAAGGGAGTTCAAGGCGTTAGGTGCTGAGTTAAAAGTCATGACCTCCAGGGTTGTGATCTCAGGATTGCTCTCCGTGCCACATGCTGGTGAGGCCAGAACAAGCAAGATTATACAGTTTAATATGTGACTGAGGAGCTGGTGTAGGAGGGAGGGCATAAGAATTTTGGATCATTGGGCTCCTTCCAGGGAAGGTGGGACCTGTACAGAAGGGACAGTTTGCATCTGAACTGGAGGGGATTAATATCCTAGTGGGACGGTTTGTTAATGCTGCACGGTGGAGTTTAAACTGGAGTTGTAAGGGGATGGGAACCAGAGTGACAGAACAGTTAGTCGAGAGGTTGTGGAGGTAAGACCTCAGACAAAGTTAGGAATCAAAAGGTTGAGCATGGTGCAACTAGTGTCCTGAGCTGAATATATTTCAATGCAAGAAGTATCGTAGGGAAGGTGGATAATAGTGCTGAAGATGAGGGAGCCAGTTTACAAACAGAGGCAGTGTGTAGTGAGGAGAGGCTGTTGATAGGGCAAAATTGTATTCAACAGGATGAGTTCCAACGTAAAATTGAAAAAGGACTGAATGTGTTGTATCTGAATGCACGCAGCATACCGAATACGGTAGGTGAACTTGCAGCACAGTCGCAGATTGTCAGGTATGATGTTGTAGGCATCACTGAATCATGGCAGAAAAATTACAGCAAGAAGGTTAATGTCCAAGGATAAACATTGTATCAACAGTACAGGCAGGAAGGGAGATGGGGTGCCATTGCTCTGTTGGTAAAAATGAAATCAAATCATTAGAAAGAGGTGACATAGGGTCAGAAGGTGTTGAATCATTGTGGATAGAGCTAAGGAACTGCAGGGGTAAAAAGACCCTGATGAGAGTTGTGTACAGACCCCCTAAACAGCCCTAAGGACTTGGTCTACAAATTACAATGGGAGATAGAAAATGCATGCCAAAAGGGCAATGTTACCATGGTCATGGGGGACTTCAATATGCAGGTAGATTGGGAAAATCAGGCTGGTGCTGGATTACAGGAGGGAGAACTCAGAGAGTGCCTATGAGATGGCTTTTTAGAGCAGCTCGTGGTTGAGCCCACAAGAGGATCAGCTACTCTGGATTGGGTGTTGATAAGATAACAAGATAAAAGACACAGGGACAATATGATCAAATTCACTCTGAAATTTGCAGGGAAGCTAAAGTCAGATACTGTATATCAGGATGGCAGTGTAGTAAAGGGAATTACAGAGGCATGAGAGAGGAGTTGGCCAGAATTGATTGGAAAAGAACACTGGCAGGGAGATCGGCAGAGCAGGAATGGCTGGAACTTTGGGTAGTAATTCAGAAGGCACAGGATATAGACAATTCTATCTCCTGTGATCACAGTTCTATCCCCTTTACCATAGCATTGGAGAGGAATAGGAGCCGGCAAGTTAGGAAAGTGTTCAATTGAGTAAGGGGAAATATGAGGCTGTCAGGCAGGAATTTGAAAGCATAAACGTGAAAGCACAGAGGAACACTGGAAAAATTTCTGAAACGCTCATTCGCTGCTGTCGTTACTGCGTGGTCGGGAATCTTTTGGAGGGTAGGCCTCAAAATCCCTGACCTTGCCTGCTTTTAGCGACCGAGAAAGAAGTTGAATCGTTCGGACAAAGATGGCACTCAGTACTCAGAGTCGGAGAGCTGATCAGAGCTCGAAATTTTCGGATGACTCAGGGTCGGATTGCGGTCGGCATGGCAGGGAGAGTTTTTCTTCCTTCTCCCGTCTGCGTGAGATGTGGGACATTTGAGAAACTTTGAACTTTACTGTGCTCACGGACTTCTTCATCAAGTTATGGTATTGTGCACTGTTGTAACTACATGTTATAATTATGTGGTTTTGTCAGTTTTTTCAGTCTTGGTTTGAACTGTGTTTTGTGATATCACACTGGAGGAAATAATGTATCATTTCTTAATGCATGTATTACTAAATGACAATAAAAGAGGACTACGTGTCTTCATAATCTAAAATTGGGAACAGATGTTCTCAGGGAAATGTATGGCAGAAATGTGGCAACTGTTCAGGGGATATTTGAGCACAGTTCTGCATAGCTAAGTTACAATGAGACAGAAAGGATGGTCAAGTACAGGAGCCGTGGTGTACAAAGACTGTTGTAAATCTAGTCAAGAAGAAAAGCTTACAAAATGTTAAAAAAGCTAGGCAATAATAGAGATCTATAAGATTATAAGACTAGTAGCAAGGAGCGAAAGAAGGAAATTAGGAGAGCCAGAAGGGGCCATGAGAAGGCCTTGGTGCCTTAAGGATTCAGGAAAAGGCCAAGGCAGGTTACAAGTGTGTGAAGTGCAAGAGGATAAGGCGTGAGAGAATAGGACCAATCAAGTGTGGAAAAGTGTGTATGGAACCGGAGGTGATAGTAGAGGTACTTAATGAAGACTTTGCTTCAGTATTCACTGCAGAGAAGGATCTTGGTGATTGTAGGGATGACTTACAGCAGACTGAAAAGCTTGAGCAAATAGATTCTAAGAAAGAGTATGTGCTGCAGCTTTTGGAAAGCATCAAGTTGGATGAGTCACCGAGAGCGGACGAGATGTACCCCAGGCTACTGTGGGAGGCGAGAGAGAAGATTGCTGAGCCTCTGGCAATGATCTTTGCGTCATTAAAGGGGACAGGAGAGGTCTGGGAGGATTGGAGGGTTGTGGATGTTGTTCCCTTGTTCAAGAAAGGGAGCAGAGATAGCCCAGGAAATTACAGACCAGTGAGTCTTACTTCAGTGGTTGGTAAGTTGATGGAGAAGATCCTGAGAGGCAGGATTTAAGAGCATAATATGATTAGGAATAGTCGGCATGGCTTTGTCAAAGGCCTTATGAGCCTGATTGAATATTTTGAGGATGTGACTAAACACATTGATGAAGGTAGAGCAGTAGATGTAGTGTATATGGATTTCAAAAAGGCATTTGATAAGGTACCACATGCAAGGCTTAGTGAGAAAGTAAGGAGGCATGGGATCCAAGGGGTCATTGCTTTGTGGACCCAGAATAGGCTTGCCCACAGAAGGCAAAGTGTGGTTGTAGACAGGTCATATTCTGCATGGAGGTCAGTGACCAGTGGTGTGCCTCTGGGGTCTGTTCTGGGACCCTTACTCTTCATGATTTTTATAAATGACCTGGATGAGGAAGTGGAAGGATGGGTTAGTAAGTTTGCTGATGACACAAAAGTTGGGAGTGTTGTGGATAGTGTGGAGGGCTGTCAGAGGTTACAGCGGGACATTGATAGGGTGCAAAACTGGGCTGAGAAGCGGCAGATGAAGTTCAACCCATATATTTGTGAGGTGGTTCATTCTGGTAGGTCAAATATGATGGCAGAATATAGTATTAATGGTAAGACTATTGGCAGTGTGGAGGATCAGAGAGATCTTGGGATCCGAGTCCATAGGATGCTCAAAGCTGATGTGCAGGTTGACTCTGTGGTTAAGACGGCATATGGTGCATTAGCCTTCATCAATCAAGGGATTGTGTTTAGGAGCCGAGAAGTAATATTGTAGATATTTAGGGCCCTGGTCAGTCCCCACTTGGAGTACTGTGCTCAGTTCTGGTTGCCTCACTACAGGAAGGATATGGAAACACAAAATAATCTGCAGATGCTGCAAAAGATCAAAACAACACTTTCAGTACGCTGGATGAACTCAGCAGGTCGGGCAACATCAGTCAGAAACAATGAGTCGACGTTTTGGCCCGGAACCCTTCGTCAGGACTGAAGAATGAAAGATGGGGAAGGGTTTGAAGAATGCTTGTAGCTTCAGTTGAAAGACCAGTAATTTGAAAGACAAAGGGGTGGGGGAGGGGAAGCATTGACGTCATAGCCCTGAAAACAATGGGTAGTAGAAGAAGGAGGCGGAATCATGAGGGAGCTGGGGGAGGGGGTATAGTGAAATAGGGATAGAGGAAGGGAGGGGGAGGGAGTTACCGGAAGTTGGAGAATTCTATGTTCATACCAAGGGGCTGGAGACTACCTAGACAATATATGAAGTGTTGCTCCTCCAATCTGAGTTTAGCCTCATCATGGCAGTAGAGGAGGCCATGTATGGACATATCTGAGTGGGAGTGGGAAGCAGAGTTGAAGTGGGTGACTACTGGGAGATCCTGTCTGTTGTGGCGGACGGAGCGGAGGTGCTCAGTGAAGCGGCCGCCAATCTGCGTCGGGTGTCACCGATGTAGAGGAGGCCGCACCGGGAGCACCGGATGCAATAGATGACCCCAACAGACTCACAAGTGAAGTGTTGCCTCACCTGGAAGGAATGTTTGGGGCCCTGAATGGTGACAAGAGAGGAGGTGTAAGGACAGGTGTAGCACTTACGCTTATAGGGATAAGTGCCAGGTGGGAGATCCGTGGGAATGGACGTGTGGACCAGGGAGTCGTGGAGGGACCGATCCCTGCGGAAAGCGGAGAGGGGTGGAGAGGGAAAGATGTGCTTAGTGGTGGGGTCCTGTTGAAGGTGGCGGAAGTTGCGGAGGATAATGTGCTGGATCCGGAGGCTGGTGCTGTGATAGGTGAGGACAAGGGGAACTCTGTCCCTGTTGTGGTTGCTGGAGGATGGGGTGAGGGCTGAAGTGCGGGAAATGGAGGAGATGCAGGTGAGGGCATCATTGATGACAGCAGAAGGGAAACCACGATCCTTAAAGAAAGGCAACATTTGAGATGTCCTGGAATGGAAAACCTCATCCTCGGAGCAGATGCGGCGGAGACGGACGAACTGGGAATAGGGAATGGCATTTTTGCATGTGGCGGGGTGGGAAGAGGTATAGTCAAGGTAGTTATGAGAGTCAGTGGGCTTGTAGAAGATGTCAGTGGACAGTCTGTCTCCAGAGATGGAGACCAAGACATCGAGAAAGGGAAGAGAAGTGTCCGAGATAGAGTAAGTGAATTTGAGGGCTGGGTGGAAGATTGAGGTAAGTCGATGAAATTGACGAGCTCAGCGTGGGTGCAGGAAGCAGCACCAATGTAGTCGTCAATGTACTGAAGGAAATGTTGGGGAGCAGTACCAGAATAGGTCTGGAGTACAGACTGTTCCACATAACCAACGAAGAGGCAGGCGTAGCTGGGTCCCATGCGACTTCCCATAGCTACGCCCTTAGTCTGAAGAAAGTGGGAAGAGCCAAAAGAGAAGTTATTAAGTGTGAGAACCAGTTCCACCAACTGGAGGAGGATAGTGGTATTGGGGAACTGGTGAGGTCTATTATCCAGGAAGGATATGGAAACCACTGTAAGGGTGCAGAGCAGATTTACAAAGATGTTGCCTGGATTGGGGAGCATGCCTTATGGGAAAAGGTTGAGTGAACTCGGCCTTTTCTCCTTGGAGCGACGGAGGATGAGAGGTGATCTGATAGAGGTGTATAAGATGCTGAGAGGCATTGATCGTGTGTATAGTCAGAGGCTTTTTCCCAGGGCTGAAATGGCTAACATGAGAGGGCAGAGTTCTAAGGTGCTTGGAAGTAAGTACAGAGGAGATGTCAGGGTTAAGTTTTCTTTACACAGGGAGTGGTGAGTACATGGAATGGGCTGCCAGCGACGGTGGTGGAGGCGGATAAGATAGGGTTGTTTAAGGGACCCCTGGATAGGTACATGAATCTTAGAAAAATAGAGGGCTATGGGAAACCCTCGGTAAATTCTCAGGTAGGGACATGTTCGGCACAGCTTTGTTGGCTGAAGGGCCTGTAATGTACTGTAGGCTTTTTTGGATTTTCTCCCCGTTCAGAAAATAGTCTGCACATTTATTTCTACTACCAAAGTGCATGACCATGCATTTTCCAACATTGTATTTCATTTGCCACTTTCTTGCCTATTCTCCTAATCTGCCCAAGTCCTTCTGCATCCTACCTGTTTCCTCAACACTATCTGCCCATCCACCAATCTTCGTATCATCTGCAAACTTGGCAACAAAGCCACCTATTCCATCATCTAAATCATTTATACACAGTATAAAAAGAAGCAGTCTCAACACCGACCCCTGCAGAACACCACCAGTCACTGGCAGCCAACCAGAAAAGGATCCTTTTATTCCCACTCACTGCCTACTACCAATCAGCCAATGCTCTAAGCATGTTAGTAACTTTCCTGTAATACCACAGGCTCTTAACTTGGGAAGCAGCCTCATGTGTGGCACCTTGTCAAAGGCCTCACTGAAAGTCCAAATATACAACATCCACTGCATCCCCTTTATCTATCCTTCTTGTAATCTCCTCAAAGAATTCCAACAGGTTCGTCAAGCAGGATTTTCCCTAAAGGAAACCATGCTGACTTTATACTATCTTGTCCTGTGTCATCACGTACCCCATCACCTTATCCTTAACAATTGACTTGAACATCTTCCCAACCACTAAGGTCAGGCTAACTGGTCTATAATTTCCTTTCTGCTGTCTTCCTCCTTTCTTAAAGAGAAAAGTAATACTTGCAATTTTCCAGCCCTCTGGCACCATGCCAGAGTTCAATGATTTTTGAAAGGTCATTTCTAATGCCACTGCAATCTCTAACACTACTTCACTCAGAACCCTAGGGTGCAGTTCATCTGGTCTGGGTGATTTATGTACCTTTAGGTCTTTCAGCTTTTTGAGCACCTTCTCTCTTGTAATAGTAACTGCACCCACTTCTCTTCCTTCACACACTACAACATCAGGCATACTGCTAGTGTCTTCCACAGAGAAGAGTGATGCAAAATAGTCGTTCAGTTCACCAGCCATCTCCTTGTCCCCTGTTATAATTTCTCCTGCCTCAATTTCTAGCTGTCCAATATCCACTCTGGGACCTATTTCTCTTTTATTTTTAACATACTTGAAAAAACTTTTACCATCCACTTTGATATTATTTTATAGATATGTAAAAAGAAAAAGACTGGTAAAGTCAAATGTAGGTCCCCTACAGACAGAAACAGATGAATTGATTATGGGGAGCAAAGACATGGCAGACCAATTGAATAATTACTTTGGTTCTGTCTTCACTAAGGAGGACATAAATAATCTTCCAGAAATAGTAGGGGACAGAGGGTCCAGTGGGATGGAGGAACTGAGCGAAATACATGTTAGCAGGGAAGTGGTGTTAGGTAAATTGAAGGGATTAAAGGCAGATAAATCCCCAGGGCCAGATGGTCTGCATCCCAGAGTGCTTAAGGAAGTAGCCCAAGAAATAATGGATGCATTAGTGATAATTTTTCAAAACTCGTTAGATTCTGGACTAGTTCTTGAGGATTGGAGAGTGGCTAATGTAACCCCACCTTTTAAAAAAGGAAGGAGAGAGAAACTGGGGAATTATAGACCGGTTAGCCTAACGTCGGTGGTGGGGAAACTGCTGGAGTCAGTTATCAAAGATGTGATAACAGCACATTTGGAAAGCGGTGAAATCATCGGACAAAGTCAGCATGGATTTGTGAAAGGAAGATCATGTCTGACGAATCTCATGAATTTTTTGAGGATGTAACTAGTAGAGTGGATAGGGGAGAACCAGTGGATGTGGTATATTTGGATTTTCAAAAGGCTTTTGACAAGGTCCCACACAGGAGATTAGTGTGCAAACTTAAAGCACACGGTATTGGGGGTAAGGTATTGATGTGGATAGAGAATTGGTTAGCAGACAGGAAGCAAAGAGTGGGAATAAACGGGACCTTTTCAGAATGGCAGGCAGTGACTAGTGGGGTACTGCAAGGCTCAGTGCTGGGACCCCGGTTGTTTACAATATGTATTAATGACTTGGATGAGGGAATTAAATGCAGCATCTCCAAGTTTGCGGATGACACGAAGCTGGGCGGCAGTGTTAGCTGTGAGGAGGATGCTAAGAGGATGCAGAGTGACTTGGATAGGTTGGGTGAGTGGGCAAATTCATGGCAGATGCAATTTAATGTGGATAAATGTGAAGTTATCCACTTTGGTGGCAAAAATAGGAAAACAGATTATTATCTGAATGGTGGTCGATTAGGAAAAGGGGAGGTGCAACGAGACCTAGGTGTCATTATACACCAGTCATTGAAAGTGGGCATGCAGGTACAGCAGGCGGTGAAAAAGGCGAATGGTATGCTGGCATTTATAGCGAGAGGATTCGAGTACAGGAGCAGGGAGGTACTACTGCAGTTGTACAAGGCCTTGGTGAGACCACACCTGGAGTATTGTGTGCAGTTTTGGTCCCCTAATCTGAGTAAAGACATCCTTGCCATAGAGGCAGTACAAAGAAGGTTCACCAGATTGATTCCTGGGATGGCAAGACTTTCATATGAAGAAAGACTGGATGAACTGGGTTTGTACTCGTTGGAATTTAGAAGATTGAGGGGGGATCTGATTGAAACGTACAAAATCCTAAAGGGATTGGACAGGCTAGATGCAGGAAGTTGTTCCCGATGTTGGGGAAGTCCAGAACGAGGGGTCACAGTTTGAGGATAAAGGGGAAGCCTTTTAGGACCGAGATTAGGAAAAACTTCTTCACACAGAGAGTGGTGAATCTGTGGAATTCTCTGCCACAGGAAACAGTTGAGGCCAGTTCATTGGCTATATTTAAGAGGGAGTTAGATATGGCCCTTGTGGCTACGGGGGTCAGGGGGTATGGAGGGAAGGCTGGGGCGGGGTTCTGAGTTGGATGATCTGCCATGATCATAATAAATGGCGGTGCAGGCTCGAAGGGCCGAATGGCCTACTCCTGCACCTATTTTCTATGTTTCTAATTGCAGGCTTGCTTTCATATTTCATCTTTCCCCTTGCTCTCTGTAGGTTTTTAAAAACTTCCCAATCCACTCTCATCCCACTAATTTTTGCTTTGTTGTATGCCCTCTCTTTTGCTTTTTCAATTGCTTTCCCTCGTCAGCCATGGTTGGACTATTTTACCATTTGAGTATTTCTTCACTGTTGGAAGAAATGAAGAAATACTCATGTCCTGCACGTTCCTCATTTTTCCCAGAAACACACACCATTGCAGCTCTGCTGACATCCCTGCCAGCAGCTCCTTCCAATTTACTTTGGCCAACTCCTCTCTCATACCACTGTAATTTCCCTTACTCCACTGAAATACTGCTACATCAGACTTTACTATCAGACTTTACTCCCTATCAAATTTTAAGTTGAACTCAATCATACTGCGATCACTGGTTCCTAAGGGTTATTTTACCTTAAGCTCCCTAGTCACCTCCGGTTCATTACATAACAGCCAATCCAGTACAGCTGATCCCCTAGTAGACTGAATGACAAACTGCTCTAAAAAGCCATCTCTTAGGCATTCAACAAACTCACTCTCTTGAGACCCATTACCAACCTGATTTTCCCAATTGACCTGCATGTTAAAGTCTCCCATGACTACCATAACATTGCCCTTTTGACACGCCTTTTCTATTTCCTGTTGTAATCTGTGGTCCACCTCCCAGCTCTGTTGGGAAGCCTGTATATAACTGCCATCAACGTCCTTTTACCCTTGCAGTTTCTTAACTCAACCCACAAGTATTCAACATCGTCCGATCCTGTGTCACATCTTTCTACTGATTTGATGCCATTCTTTACCAGCAGAGCCACACCACCCCCTCTGCCTACCTTCCTATCACTCCGATATAACGTGTAACCTTGGACATTCAGCTCCCAACTACAACCATCCTTCAGCCACAATTCAGTGATGGCTACAACATCATACCCGGCAATCTGTAATCTTGCAACAAGATCATCCACTTTATTTCTTATACTACGTGCATTTAGATACAACACCTTGAGGACGTATTTGCTGTCCTTTCTGATTCTGCATCCCTGATGTTTTGATACTCAGCCTATTGGCTGCAACTGAGTCTCATCACCTGCCTGCCCTTCCTGACAGTCTGACTGCACGCTGTCTTTACATTTTTACCATCCGTCCTGTCCTGAGTCCCTTCACTCCAGTTCCCACACCTCTGCCAAATTAGTTTAAACCCTCCCCAACAGCTCTAACAAACCTGCCCGTGAGAATATTGGTCCCCCTCGGGTTCAGGTGCAACCCATCACTTTTGAACAGGTCAGACCTCCCCCAGAAGAGATCCCAATGATCCAAGAACCTGAAGCCCTGCCCCCTGCCCCTACTTCTCAGCCACACATTTATCTGCCAAATCATCCTGTTTCTACCCTCCCTGGCACGTGGCATAGGGGGCAATCTAGAAATTAGTACCCGGGAGATGCTAATTTCTGGATTGGAGAGAGGCAAGAGTGGATATCGGACTGCTGGAAAACAATGCTGGAGAGGTAGTAATGGGGGACAATGAAAGGGTGGATGAACTGAAGAAATATTTTGCATCAGTCTTCACTGTGGAAGAGACGAGCAGGATGGTGGAAGTTCCAGATGTCAGGGGGATTGATGTGTGTGAAGTTGCCATTACTAGACAAAAAGTTCTTGGGAACCTTAAAGATATTAAGGTAGCTGTCATCTGGACTATATGGTGTACATGCCAGAGTTCTGAAAGAGGTGGCTGAAGAGATCGTGGAGGTGTTCGTAATGATCCTTCAAGGATCACTAGATTCTGGAATGGTTTCGGAAGTCTGGAAAATTGCAAAAGTCACTCCACCATTCAAGAAGAGAGAGGCAGAATAAAGGAAACTCTGGGCCAGTTAGTCTGACCTCAGTGGCTGGGGAGATGTTGAAGTTGATTATTAAAGCGGACTTGTCAGGGTACTTGGAGGCACATGATAAAATAGGCCGTAGTCAACATGGATTCCTCAAGGGAAAATCTTGCCTAACGAATCTGTTGGAATTCTTTGAAGAAATAACAAGCCAGATAAACAAAGGAGAATTAGTGGATGTTGTATATTTGGATTTTCAGAAGACCTTTGACAAGGTGCCACACATGAGGCTACTTAACAAGCTACGAGCCCACAGTATTACAGGAAAGATCCTAGCATAGACAAAGCAGTGGCTGATTGGCAGGAGGCAAACAGTGGGAATAAAGGGAGCCGTTTCTGGCTGCCTGCCAGTGGCTAGTGGTGTTCCACAGGGGTCTGTGTTGGGACTGATTCTTTTTACATTTTATGTCAATTATCTGGATGACAGAATTGATGGCTTTGTTGAAAAGTTTACAGACGATATGAAGATTGGTGGAAGGGCAGGTACTTTTGAGGAAGTAGACAAGCTACAGAAGGACTTTGACAGTTTTGGACAATAGGCAAAGAAATGGCAGATGGAATACAGTGTCAGGAAGTGAATGGCCATGCACTTTGGCAGAAGAAATGTAAGGCTTGACTATTTTCTAAATGGAGAGAAAATATAAAAAAAACTGAGGTGTGAAGGGAGTTGGGAGTCCTTGTGCAGGATTCCGTAAATGTTAATTTGCAGATTGAGTCTGTGGTGAAGAAGGTAAATGTGATTTTAGGATTCATTTCAAGAAGACTAGAACATAAAAGCAAGGATGTATTGTTGAAACTTTATAAAACACTGGTCAGGCCTTATTTGGAGTATTGTGAGCAGGTTTGCGCCCTTTATCTCAGAAAGGATGAGCTGAAACTGGAGAGAGTTCAAACGAGGTTCATGAAAATGATTCCAGGTTGAATGGCTTGTCATATGAAGAGAGTTTGATGGCTCTGGGCCTGTATTCACTGGAATTCAGAAGAATGAGGGGTGATCTCATTGAAACCTATTGAATGGTGAAAGGCTTTGACAGAGTGGATACGGAGAGGATGTATCCGATGGTGGGAGAGTCTAAGACCAGATGACACGATCTCAAAACGGAGAAGCATTCTTTTAGGACGGAGATGTGGAGGAATTTCTTTAGCCAGGGGGTGGTGAATCTGTGGAACTCTTTGCCACAAACTGCTGTGGAGGCCAAGTCTTTATGTATATTTAAGGCAGAGATTGATAGATTCTTGATTGGTCAGGGCATGAATGGATGTAGATAGATAGAGAGATAGATAGGTAGATATACTTTATCAATTCCGAGGGATATTTGGTTTCATTACAGCCACACCAAGCAAAAATAGAGCATAAATATAGCAATACAAAGCCCCCCAACAGTCAAACAACAAAATGCAAACTATGTCAGATGGAATATAAGTCCAGGACCAGTCTATTGGCTCAGGGTGTCTGACCCTCCAAGGGAGGAGCTGCACGTTCGATAGGGAGATGGCAGGAGAGTGGGGCCGAGAGGAAAATTGGATCAGCTATGATGAGATGGAGCAGACTCGATGGGCCAAATGGCCTAATTCTGCTCCTATATCTTAGTCTTATGGTCTATAGTATAATTAAAATATTTTCAATTAAATTTAGACAGGTACACGGATAGGAAATGGTTAGAGAGATATGGGACAAACACACGGAAATGGGACTTACTCAAGAAGACATCTTAGCCCGGATGGATGAGTTGGGCCATGGGTTCAACATCTACCAAACCCCTTCCCAGATCATCCTCCCGAGGAATCTCACCCTGGAGTCTGTCTGTGAACTGTTGGTGTGACGTCAGTCCAGAGGGCAGTTCAGTGCCACAAAAACAGGCAAATTGGATAAAGGTGGCAGATTTCATTCTTAAATGTGTCCCAGTCTGCTGGTGTGTCTGGGTATTTATCACTGTTGTTTTGTGTGTGTGTGTGTGTGTGTGTGTGTGTGAGTGAGTGTGTGTGAGTGTGTGTGAGTGTGTGTGAGTGTGTGTGAGTGTGTGTGAGTGTGTGTGAGTGTGTGTGAGTGTGTGTGTGTGTAATGCTGTGCAATGCTGAGGCTCTGACTACAATCTATCAATCGTCCTTGTGCATGTGTGTGAGGGAGATTTGCCAGGCTGGTTACATGATCTTCTGCCATCATTCACCGAGGTCAATGCTGATCGGTGTGTCCGGGCTCAGTCTGACGATGCTTCAATATGGTGGTTTGATAACAACAGTGAGACTCGCGAGTCCAGCAGGGGGCAGAGCTGAGTCAATCAGACCACGGTCACGGACAGGTCAGACACAGTGAGTGGCACGAAGGACTGGTGTATTTTTCTGACAATCCCTGTCACCACAGTGATACCAGATTTTATCCCCTTTAAAGTCATTCATTGAATGTTAATTCCAGAGATGCTGTGTTCAGATTCAAACTCATGCATTGGCGTATTTGTCCAGTGTGAATGGGATCAGGATGCAGTGGTTCACATAACAGTGCCGTGTGTTGGTTGTATGTTACCTCCTGTGTCGGTCTGTTCAGGGATTTGACATCTCCAGCTGACCATGTGACAGTGATGCTTCCCAACAGGTGGGGTTGGTGCCAGAATAAACTTCAATTCCAATGACCCAATGCCAGATGCTGGAGTCCTGGGAGGACCCAGAGTCTCCCAGTGAACACCATCTGTGTGAAGTGCATCTGGCTCCAACTCCCTGAAGACCATATTGGAGCACAAGACCATAAGACATAGGATCAGAATGAGGCTATCTGGCCCATCGAGTCTGCTCCACCATTCAATGAGAATTAGAGGACAAAAGTTTAGGGGTAACATGAGGGGGAACTTCTTTACTCAGAGAGTGGTAGCTGTGTGGAACGAGCTTCCAGCAGAAGTGGTTGAGGCAGATTCGATATTGTCATTTAAAGTTAAATTGGATAGGTATATGGACAGGAAAGGAATGGAGGGTTATGGGCTGAGTGCAGGTCGGCGGGACTAGGTGAGAGTAGCGTTCGGCACAGACTATAAGGGCCGAGATGGCCTGTTTCCGTGCTGTAATTGTTATATGGTTATATAGGTCACTTATAAGTCAATAGCATCATAACATTTTAAGTAATAATTGGATATTAAACACACAGCGCATATTTTCCCCGTATGAACATATAAATTCATTGCAACACACCGATATCGCTGAATCAGTGGGAGCCCTGGGCTTGTTTCCCTGCAACAAGACGGTCCTATCGAGGGGTGATGGGAGACAGTGATACTCGAACGGGGTTCCTTATGTCCAGTCTCTTCCGCAATTTAGTTTTCGTTGCATTCATTGCAGAAAACTCTGCTTAGCAGAAAAATGTTGGAAATGAAAGCAACGTTTTCAGTGCTTTCGTGGCTTTCTCAGGATATTTAGCCTTGACTTTGATCCAGAATGCCGACAGAGATGTTATGTCAAACATACTTTTCAGCCCATCGTCATTTGCAAGCTCGAGGAGTTGATCGCCTTCCCGCCCTGACACGGATGACGCGCAGGTTATGACCTCGCATACATAATGGCTGATCAGTGGCCATGACAGGGAATGAGGAAAGGTGCAGCTGACCAAACAATATCACTTCCTCACGGCCCAGTAGTGCACGCTCTGTGGCCCGGTGGTTGGGGACCGCTGTAGTAGACAGTGAGGTAGGTTTTCAGAGCCTGCAGAGGGACTTGGACCAGCTGGAAAAATGGGCTAAAAAATGGCAGATGGAGTTTAATACTGACAAGTGTGAGGTATTGCACGTTGGAAGGACAAACCAAGGTAGAACAGACAAGGTAAGTGGTAAGGCACTGAGGAGTTCAGTAGAACAGAGGGATCTGGGAATACAGATACAAAATTCCCTAAAAGTAGCATCACAGGTAGATAGGGTCGTAAAGAGAGCTTTTGGTACATTGGCCTTTATTAATCAAAGTATTGAGTATAAGAGCTGGAATGTTATGATGAGGTTGTATAAGGCTTTAGTGAGGCCGAATCTGGAGTATTGTGTTCAGTTTTGGTCATCAAATTACAGGAAGGATATAAATAAGGTTGAAAGAGTGCAGAGAAGGTTTACAAGGATGTTGACGGGACTTGAGAAACTCAGTTACAGAGAAAGGTTGAATAGGTTAGGACCTTATTCCCTGGAGCGTAGAAGAATGAGGGAAGATTTGATAGAGGTATATAAAATTATGATGTGTATAGATAGAGTGAATGCAAGCAGGCTTTTTCCACTGAGGCAAGGGGAGAAAAAAAAGAGGACATGGGTTAAGGATGAAGGGGGAAAAGTTTAAAGGGAACATTAGGGGGGGCTTCTTCACACAGAGAGTGGTGAGAGAATGGAATGAGCTGCCAGACGAGATGGTAAATGCGGGTTCTTTTTTTAACATTTAAGAATAAATTGGACAGATACATGGATGGGAGGTTTATGGAGGGATATGGTCCATGTGCAGGTCAGTGGGACTAGGCAGAAAATGGTTCGGCACAGCCAAGAAGGGCCAAAAGGCCTGTTTCTCTGCTGTAGTTTCTATGGTTTCTATGGTTTCTTCTCTCCGTAACCTTTGATGCCATGTCCAATTAAGAACCTATCAATCTCTGCCTTAAATACACCCAACGACCTGGTGTCCACAACTGCATGTGGCAACAAATTCCACAAATTCACCACCCTTTGGTGAAAGAAATTTCTCCTCATTTGTGTTTTGAAAGGGCGCACCGCTACACTGAGGCTGTGCCCTCTTGTCTTAAACTCTCCCACTATGGGAAACATCTGTTCCACATCTTCTCTGTCTAGGCCTTTCAACATTCGAAAGGTTTCAATGAGATCCACCCTCATCGTTCTGAATTCCAGCGAGTACAGACACAAAGCCATCAAACGTTACTTGTGTGATAACCCTTTCATTCCCGGAATCATTCATGCGAACCTCCTCTGGACCCTTTCCAATACCAACACAACTTTTCTAAGATGAGGGGCCCAAAACTGTTCACAATACTCAAGGTGAGGTCTCACCAGTGCCTTATAAATCCTCAGCATCACATCCTTGCTCTTGTATTCTAGACCTTTTGAAATGAATGTTAACATTGCATTTGCCTTCCTCAACACCGACTCAACCTGCAAGTCAACCTTGAGGTGTTCTGCACAATAATTCTCATCCTTGGGGATGTTAGGGATCTGGAGCAGCAGCTGGATGACCTTTGGGTTGTAGAGGAGAGTGAGGAGATAATTGATCAGAGTTACAAGGAAGTAGTCACCCCGAAGCTGCAGGAGGCGAGTAGCTGGGAGACTGTCAGGAGAAATGGAAATGTGAATAGGCAGTTAGCGCAGAGCAAAGAGGTCCTGAAGGGAGAATGTAGAGAGCCAGGAAGAAAGCTGAGAAGCAGGAGCTCCCAGGAAGCAATTTTCCGATTGCTGCCTCTGCCACGCACCAGTGAGGGTAGAAACAGGATGACTTAGCAAATTCTGGAGGAACTCAGCAGGCCAGGCAGCATCTATGCAAAAAAATACAGTCAACGTTTCGGGCCGAACCCCTTCAGCAGGACTGGAGAAAAAAAAGCTGAGGAGTAGATTTGGAAGATACGGGAAGGAGAAAGAGAAACACCAGGGGATAGGTGAAACTCAGCAGGAGAGGGATGAAGCAAAGAGCTGGGAAGTTGATTGGTGAAAGAGACAGAAGGCCATGGAAGAAAGAAGGCTGGGGGTTGAGGGGGAGAGCCCCAGGAGGGAGCCAATGGGCAGGCAAGTAGATACCATGAGAGAGGGAAAAGGGATGGAAAATGGTGAAGAGTGGGGGGTGGAGGCATTACTGGAAGTTTGAGAAATCAATGTCCATGCCATCAGGTTGGAGGCTACCCAAATGGAATATAAGGTGTTGCTCTTCCGACATAAGTGTGGCCTTATCCCGACAGTGGAGGAGGCCATGGACAGACATATTGGAATGGGAAATAGAATTTAAGTGGGTGGCACTGGGAGATCACGCTTGTTCTGGCAGACGGAGCGTTGATGCTCAGAGAAGTGGTCTCCAGTCACCTGGAGTGTCACCTCACCTAGAAGGACTGTTTGGGGCCCTGAATGGTAGTGAGGGAGGAGGTGTAGGGGCAGGTGTAGCACTTGTTCTGCTTGCAAGGATAGGAGCCAGGAAGGAAACCAGTGGGGAGGGGCAAATGGACAAGGGAATCATGTAGGGAGCGATCCCTGTGGAAAGCAGAAAGTGGGAGGCGGGGGAGGGAAAGATGTGTTTGCTGGCGGATCCAGTAGAACATGGCGGAAGTTGTGGAAAATGATGTGCTGGACGCAGAGGCTGGTGGGATGGTAGGTGAGGACAAGAAGAACTCTATCACTTGTAGCGTGTCTGGAGGATGGGGTAAGAGCAGACATGTGTGAAATGGAAGAGATTGAGGGCAGCGTTGATGGTGGAGGAAGGGAAGCCCCTTTCTTCAGAAAGGGAGGACATCTCCTTCGTTCTGGAATGAGAAGCCTCATCCTGAGAGCAGATGCGGCAGACACAGAGGAATTGGGAGGAGGAGACGGCATTTTTACAAGTAGCAGGTTTGGACGAGGTATAGTCCAGGTCGTTGTGAGAGTCCGTTGATTTATAATAGACATCGGTGGATAAGCTGTCTCCGGAGACAGAGACAGTGAGATCGAGAAAGGGAAAGGAAGTGTCGGAAATGGACCAGGTGAATTTGAGGGCAGGGTGGAAGTTGGAGACAAAGTGGATGAAATCGACAAGTTCAGCACGGACACAGGAAGCAGCACCGATACAGTTGTTGATGTAGCGTAGGAAAAGTGTGGGGCAGTCACCAGTGTAGGATTGCAACATAAACTGTTCCAGGTCACCAGTAAACAGGCAGGCATGGCTGGGACCCATGCGAGTGCCCATGGCTACCCCTTTTGTTTGAAGGAAGTGGGAGGACCCAAAGGAGAAGTTATTTAGAGTGAGGATGTTCCGCTTGGCGGAGGAGAGTGGTGGTGGAGGGGAATGGATATGTCCATCCATGGTTGGGACTGGTATCCAGAAAGGAACAGAGAGCTTTGAGGCCTTCCTGGTGAGGGATGGAGGTGTATAGGGGCTGGACATCCATAGTAAAACTAAGATGACGGGGGCCAGGGAATCTGAAAGATCAAGAGCGTGTGTGGAGTCATGGATGTAGGTGGGAAGGGACTGAACCGGCGGGGGATAAAACAGAGTCTAGAAATGCAGTTATCAGTTTAGTGAGCCAGGAACAAGCTGAAACAATGTGTCTACCTGGACAAGCAGGTTTGTGGATTTGGTGTAGGAGGTAGAAACGGGAAGTGCGTGATGTGGGCTGTGAGAGTCTGTTGGTTTATAATAGACATCGGTTCCCTTCCTCCATCATCAACGCTACCCTCAACCACGTCTCTTCCATTTCACACATGTCTGCTCTTAACCCATCCTCCCGCCACGCTACCAGGGATAGGGTTCCTCTTGTCCTCACCTACCACCCCATCAGCATCCACGTCCAGCACATAATTCTCTGAAACTTCCGCCACCTCCGACGGGATCCCACCTCCAAACACATCTTCCCCCTTCCCACCCCATTTCTGTTTTCTGCAAGGATCATGCCCTAAGCAACTCCCTTGTCCATCCATCCCTCCCCACTGATCTCCCTCCTGACACTTATCCTCGTCCATCCGTCCCTCCCCACTGATCTCCCTCCTGACACTTATCCCCGTCCATCCGTCCCTCCCCACTGATCTCCCTCCTGACACTTATCCTCGTCCATCCGTCCCTCCCCACTGATCTCCCTCCTGACACTTATCCCCGTCCATCCGTCCCTCCCCACTGATCTCCCTCCTGACACTTATCCTCGTCCATCCGTCCCTCCCCACTGATCTCCCTCCTGACACTTATCCCTGTCCATCCGTCCCTCCCCACTGATCTCCCTCCTGACACTTATCCTCGTCCATCCGTCCCTCCCCACTGATCTCCCTCCTGACACTTATCCCTGTCCACTGATCTCCCTCCTGACACTTATCCTCGTCCATCCGTCCCTCCCCACTGATCTCCCTCCTGACACTTATCCTCGTCCATCCGTCCCTCCCCACTGATCTCCCTCCTGACACTTATCCTCGTCCATCCGTCCCTCCCCACTGATCTCCCTCCTGACACTTATCCCTGTCCATCCGTCCCTCCCCACTGATCTCCCTCCTGTCACTTATCCTTGCAAGCAGAAAGGTGCTTCACCCGCCCCTACACCTCCTCCCTCACTTACATTCAGAGCCCCAAACAGTCCTTCCAGGTGAGGTGACAATACACCTGTGAGTCTGTTAGGGTCATATGCTGTGTTCGGTGCTCCCGGTGTGGCCTCCTGTATGTCAGCGAGACTCGACGTAGATTGGGAGGCTGCTTCGCCAGGCATCTATGCTCCATCTCCCAGAAAAAGCAGGATCTCCCAGTGGCCACCCATTTTACTTCCACTTCCCATTCCCAAATGTCCCTCCATGGCCTCCTCCACTGTAATGATAAGGCCACACTTATGTCGGAGGAAAAACACCTTATATTCCATCTGGGTAGCCTCCAACCTGATGGCATGAACATCGATTTCTCAAACTTCCAGTAATGCCTCTATCTCCCCCCGCCTTCACTATTTCCCATCCCCTTTCCCTCTCTCACGTTATCTCTTTGCTCGCCCATCGCCTCCCTCTGGTGCTCCTCCCCACCCCCTTCATCTTCTTTCTTCCATGGCCTTCTGTCTCTTTCTCCAATCAACTTCCCAGCACTTTGCTGCATCCCTCCTGCTCTGAGTTTCACCTATGTCCTGGCGTTTCTCTCCCTCCTCCAGCCACCTTTCAAATCTACTCATCAGCATTTTTTCTCCAGTCCTGCCGAAGGATTTCAGACCAACACAGCGACTGTACTTTTTTCCATAGATTTTGCTTGGCCTGCTAAGTTCCTCTAGCATTTTGTTTGTGTTGCTCGGATTTCCAGCATCTGCAGATTTTCTCTTGTTTGTGATTTGACAAATTAATGTGTGGCTGAGAAGCTGGTGCAGGCACAGGGCTTCAAGTTCCTGGATCATTGGGATCTCTTCTGGGGGAGGTATGACATGTTCGAAAGTGACAGGTTGCACCTGGAACCGAGGGGAGCAATATTCTCGCGGGCAGATTTGTTAGAGCTGTTGGGGAGGGTTTAAACTAATTTGGCAGGAGGTGGGAAACAGAGTGAAGGAACAGGATAGGAAGTATGGTTAAAAAACAAGGAGAGCCGACAGTCAGACTGTCAGGAAGGGCAGGCAGGTGACGGGACATAGTGTCAGCCAACAGGGTGAGTATCAGTACATTAGGAACGCTTGGATCAAAAAGGGTAGCAAATACAGTACTGAAGTGTTATATCTCAATGCACAGAGGGTAAGAAATAAGGTGGATGATCTTGTTGCACTATTGCAGATCGTTGGGTATGATGTCGTGGCCATCACTGAATCGTGGCTGAAGGATGGTTGTAGTTGGGAGATGAATGTCCAAGGTTACACGTTGTATCGGAGGGACAGGAAGGCAGGCAGAGGGGGTGGTGTGGCTCTGCTGGTAAAGAATGACATAATTTCTAAGGTAAGTATATGTTCCACACAGCTTTGTGGGCTGAAGGGTCTGTATTGTGCTGTAGGTTAATACCCCATGGTATTACAGGAAAGTTACTGACATGTTTAGAGAGTTGGTTGATTGGTAGGAGGCAGCAACTGGGAATAAAAGGATCATTTTCTAGTTGGCTGCCAGTGACTAGTGGTGTTCTGCGGGGGTCGATGTTGGGACCACTTCTTTTTATGCTGTATATCAATGATTTGGATGATGGAATAGATGGTTTTGTTGCCAAGTTTGCAGGTGATACGAAGATTGGTGGAGGGGAAAGTAGTGTTGAGGAAGTAGATAGGGTGCAGAAGGACTGAGACAGATTAGCAGAATGGGCAAGAAAGAAGCAAATGAAATACAGTGTTGGAAAAAGCATGGTCATGCACTTTGGTGGTAGAAATAAAACTGCAGACTATATTCTAAGTGGGGAGAAAATCCAAAAATCTGAGATGCAGTGAGACTTGGGAGTCCTTGTGCAGAACAACCTAAAGGTTAACTTGCTGGTTGAGTCAGTGGTGAGGAAGGCAAATGCAATGTTAGCATTCGATTCAAGAGATCTAGAATACAAGAGCAGGGATGTGTTGCTGAGGCTTTATAAGGCACTGGTGAAGCTTCACCTTGAGTATTGTGAACAGTTTTGGGCTCCTGATCTGAGAAAAGATGTGATGGCATTGGAGAGGGTTCAAAGATGGGCCACATAGACCAATTCTGCTCCTATATCTTATTGTCTCTAGTTCCCCTTCAGCCCTATTATTACAGCCATGTTTTGCATCGAATTGTAACTTAATTGTGTCTCATAAACAAGGACAAATGAATCTGTATGTTTTACCTCGCTTAATGCTGTCAAACACTTCTTCCGACACTATGTCGAGCAGATAAGGATGATCAAATTTTTCAGCAAGTAGGGCACCATCTGTCACCGACAATCTCAGGGTATCATCACCAACCCTGTAAATATGATACAGCTGGTTATAAACTGAGCATCAGTGATATTTGAACTATTTTACAAGCCCATTCAGAGTTTCAGTCAAGACCATGTCCTACCTCCTCTTCCGATGAGCTTCCTCCTGAAATAAATAAAACACAGATCTCAATTGACTGAGGCTGACCGTTGGCATCCGAACAGCAGGAATCTGAAGCAAGTTATTAAAACATGCTGAAAATTCCCGCTTACTCCCACTGACACACATGGAGAAAAAAACGTAGAAAACCTACAGCACAATACAGGCCTGGGAAAAAGCCTCTGACTATCCACACGATCAATGCCTCTCTTTGTCTTATACACCTCTATCAGGTCACCTTTCATCCTCTGTCGCTCCAGGGAAAAAAGGCCAGTTCACTCAACCTGTTTTCATAAGGCATGAAAGAGGGACACAGAACCACGGGAGAAAGTACAAGGAATGTTTATGAAAATTATACCATAACTGACAGGATGGAACTTACAGGAGAGACTGGACAGATTTTGTATTTTTATCTGGATATGATGTCAGGGAGGATCAGATGGAGGAATTTAAGATTCTGAATGGATTTGATGGGATGGCAGTGGAGAAAATATTTCTGCTTGGGCAAGACCAAAAGTCAAAGATAAAACATCAGTTGGTCAGTAATGAATGCCACAAGAAATGTGGTGAAGAGAATGTGGAACTCACAGGAGTGGCTGAAGTGGAACAGCAGAGATTGAATGTAATGGGGAAGCTGCATAAACACATGAGGGACCATGGAGTTCAGGGCACTGTTGCTCTGTGTGGTGAATGTGTGGGAGGTTGCTTGTGAAGCAGGGAAATTGATAGAAAAAGAAGGGCTGAAAGACCTGTCTTTGATGGAAAATTGGATATAATCCAAAAAAGAATATATCTGAAAAACAAAACAGATGGTACAAAATTCTCCAAAACAATGAACCTGATACAAACCAGAGAAAGACGGTAAATCTGATGTGTGGGTCACAATCTGCAATTCAACCTCAGTTCCCACTGATTGACAGAGAGACCCTCCACACCCTCCACACCAGACACACTCACAGCCTGTGACTGTAACTGGTTGTTACTCTGAGTATCTGGGATATTATACGTGAGAATCACAGAAATGATCACCAGCTCAGTGCTCTGATCAGAGTAACCCATTCCCGAGAAGGTTACAGACTGTCCTGTGATGTACAGATGTTGTGAGAGACTGGTTTGGGGAACGACAACAGTCCAGAACAGTGAAAACATCTGTCCGGTTTAAATCAGTTTACAATGACAGTATTTGTAAACACCACACTGATTTAACATACATTATTTTGTGACTGAGCACTTTAACAGAAACAAACTGAAATCTCTCACCATGAGGAATATCACATTGTCCTTCTGATCCATCCGTGTCTGTAACTTAGAGATTTCCTCCTGAATAGAATTTAAATTCTCTTGAATGTCTTGAAGATTTTTCTCCATTGGATTTAGAATCCTCTCCTCTTCTTCCCTGAGATCTCGGAGCGCGCGCTGCTCTTTCTCGGTGATAATCCGGCGCAGTTCAGCAAACTGGGATGTGATGTGGGACTGAACACTTTGTGACTGTTCCTGTCAAATGAAAGGAGAGGCTGGTTTATTATCTGGCCCTGATGTATTTCCTTATGATATGGAAGGTCTATCCAGCCCATCATCATCCAAGAGGACCACATCCTTGCCGTTGGGTTTGGAGGCTTGTGAGCCTCAATCACTCAAAGAGCTCTGTTGGCTGGAATGTGGGCTTTATGCTTTGACTTTTGGTGGGGTCACCCATGACAAACAGGTCAAAGGGTAGAGGCCAGAGTAACAGTGGTCTACTGGTCCTCCAGGTTGATGGGTTCAGCTCAGGTCTATCAATACTGACTGGTAAAACAAAATTGCTGCAGAAACAATGAACCACAGAACACTACAGCACAGTACAGGCCCTTCGGCTCTCGATGTTGTGCCGCCCCATATAATCCTTAAAAAAAATACTAAACCCACACTACCCTGTAAACCTCTATTTTTCTTTCATCCATGTGCCTTTCCAAGAGGCTCTTAAATACCCCTCATGTTTCAGCCTCCACCACCATCCCTGGCAAGTCATTCCAGGCACCCACAACCCTCTGTGTGAAAAGTTTACCCCTGATGTCTCCCCTAAACTTCTCTCCCTTAACTTTGTACATACGCCCTCTGGTGTTTGCTATTCGTGCCCTGGGAAACAGGTACTGGCTATCCACCCTATCTATGCCTCTCATAATCTTGTAGACCTCTATCTCGTCCCCTCTCATACTTCTACGCTCCAAACAGGAAAGTCCCAGCTCTGCTAATCTTGCCTCATAAGACTTGGTTTCCAATGCAGGCAACATCCTGGTAAATCTCCTCTGCACCCTCTCCATAGCTGCCACATCCTTCCTATAATGAGGTGACCAAAACTGAACACAATACTCTAAATGTGGTCTCACCAGAGATTTGTAGAGTTGCAACTTGACCTCTCTACTCTTGAACTCAGTCCCCCCATTAATGAAGCCTAGCATCCCATAGGCCTTCTTAACTACCCTATCAACCTGTGCAGTGACCTTGAGGGATGTATGGATTTGAACCCCAAGGTCCCTCGGTTCATCCACGCTCTTTATTAACCGACCATTAACCCTGTACTCAGCCTTCTGGTTTGTCCTTCCAAAATGCATCACCTCACACTTACCCGGATTGAACTCCATCTGCCACTTTTCTGCCCAACTCTGCTTCCTGTCTGTATCCTCTTGTAACCTTCGACAACCTACAGCTCCATCCACAACTCCTCCAATCTTTGCGTCATCCGCAAACTTACCGATCCTTCCGCCTCTTCATCCAGGTCATATATGAAAATCACAAATAGCAGGGGTCCCAGGACAGATCCCTGCAGCACTCCACTGGTCACCGACCTCCAGTCAGAATACTTTCCTTCCACAATTACACTCTGCTTTCTTCCTTTAAGACAATTTTTTATCCAAACAGCCAAGGTTCCACTGATCCCATGCCTCATGACTTTCTGGATGAGTCTCTCGTGGGGGACCTTGTCAAATGCCTTGCTAAAATCCATGTAGACCACATCTACTGCCCTACCCTCATCAATTTCTTTTTTTACCTCTTCAAAAAACTCAATTAGGCTCGTGAGGCACGATCTTCCCTTCACAAAGCCATGTTGACCATCCTTGAATAGACTGTACTTCAAATGCTCGTAGATCCTATCCTTAAGAATCCTTTCCAATAGTTTGCAGACCATCGACGTAAGACTCACCGGTCTATAGTTCCCAGGTTTCTCCCTATTTTAAACAAGGGAACTACATTTGCCATTCTCCAATCCTCCGGCACCTCCCCTGCAGCCAAAGAGGATTCAAAGATCAGAGCTACTGCTCCAGTGATCTCTTCTCTCAACAACCTGGGGTATACCACGTCCGGCCCTGGGGATTTATCAATATCGATGTTTTTAAGAAGATCCAACACTTCTTCTTCCTTAATCTCCACATCGTCCAGCACACAGGCCTGTTCTATATCGACCTCACCCTGATCAATATCCTTTTCACTTGTGAATACTGAAGCAAAGTATTCATATAGGACCTCCCCAACCTCCCCTGCCTCCAGGCACATGTTCTCCTCTTTATCCTTTATAGGCCCCACCTTCATTCTTGTCATCCTTCTGTTCTTCACATAAGCATAGAACGCCTTGGGGTTCTCCTTAATCCTACATGCCAAGGCCTTCTCATGCCCTCTTCGAACTCTCCTAAGTCCTTTCTTAAGCTCCTTCCTGGCTACCCTATATTTCACATGAACCCCTCCTGCTTCCTGTTTTTATATCTAACATATGCTTCCTCCTTCCTCTTGACAAGTTGCCTCACGTGTTTCGTCAGCCACGGTTCACTTTCCCTACCATTTTTTCCTTGTCTCAGTGGGACAAACCTATCTTGAACCCAGCACAAGTGGTCCCTAAACTTCCTCCACATTACTTCTGTGCTTTCACCCTTGAACATATGTTTCCAATTTACTCTCGCTCGTTCCTGCCTCATCCCTTCATAGTTAGCCCTTCCCCAGTTAAGCACTTTCCTATTTTGTCTGTTTTTATCCTTTTTCATAGCTATGCTGAAGCTAAGGGAGTTGTGGCCACTCTCACCAAAATGCTCCCCCACCAAGAGGTCTGCCACCTGACCTGGTTCATTACCCAGAACTAGATCTAGTATGGCCTCTCCTCTCGTCGGCCGGTCCACATACTGTGTCAGGAATCCTTCTTGAACACACCTGACAAATTCAGCCCCATCTATCCCCCTTGCAGTCAGGAGGTGCCAGTCAATATGAGGGAAGTTGAAATCACCCATAACTACAACCCTGTATTTCCTGCACCATTCTAAAATTTGCCTGCTTATCTGCTCCTCGGTGTTCCGAGGGCTATTTGGGGGCCTATAGACTACTCCCAGCACAGTGATTGATCCCTTCCTATTTCTGACTTCCACCCACACCGACTCAGTGGACACTCCCTCAGCAGCGTCCTCCCTTTCTATAGCCATGATACTATCGCTAACCAGTAATGCTACTCACCCCCTTTTCAACCTCCCATCCTATTCCTTTTAAAACACCTAAACCCCGGCACCTGCAACAGCCATTCCTGCCCTTCCTCCAGCCAAGTTTCAGTAATGGCCACAACGTCGTAGTTCCACATACTGATCCATATTCTAAGTTCATCCCCTTTATTCCTAATATTCCTAGCGTTGAAATAGACACATTTCAACCCCTCTAACCGGCTACATTTATGTTTTGTCCCCTGCCTGTCCTTCCTCAGCAACTCAGAACACACAGCATCATACCCTTGTCCTTCTACCCTCATCCCTGCACTCACATTCTGATTCCCACCCCCGTCAAACTAGTTTAAACCCTCCTCAACAGCTCTAACAAACCTGCCCACCAGGATATTGGTCCCTTTCCAGTTCAGGTGCAGCCCGTCCTTTTTGTACAGGTCAGACCTTCCCCAGAAGAGATCCCAATGCTCCAGAAATCTGAACCCCTGTCCCCTGTACCAACTCTTCAGCCACACATTCAACTGCCATGACTTCCTGTTCCTACCCTCTCTGTCTCGTGGCACAGGCAGCAATCCCGAGATTACCACCCCTTGGGGTCCTGCTTTTTAACTTCTTTCCTAACTCCCTATATTCCTCCTTCAGGACCTCATCCCTAGTCCTATCTATGTCATTGGTCCCCACGTGGACCACGACATCTGGCTGCTCACCCTGTCTCCTGAGAATACCGAGGACTTGATCTGAGATATCGTGGACCCTGGCACCAGGGAGGCAACAGACCATCCTTGATCTTTCCCACAGAACCTCATATCAGTCCCCCTAACTATCGAATCCCCAGTCACTACTGCTCCCCACTTTCCACTCCTTCCTTTCTGAGCTGAGGGTCCAGTCTCGGTGCCAGTGATGCAAGCACTACAACTTGTCCCTGGTAGGTCGTCCCCACCAATGGTATCCAAAACAATATACTTATTGTTAATGGGAACGGCCACAGGGGTGCTCTGCTCTTTCTGTCTATTCCCCTTCCCTCTCCTGACAGTCACACAGTTAGTTGTCTCCTGACCTTTAGGGGTGACCGTCTCCCTGAAACTCCGATCTATTACTGCCTCTGCCTCCCGCATGATCCGAAGTTCATCCAGCTCCAGCTCCAGTTCCCTAACTCGGTTTGTCAGGAGCTGCAGCTGGACGCACCTTTTGCAGGTGTAGTTGTCAGGGACAATTGTGCTGTCCCTGACTTCCCACATCCTGCAATCGGAGCATTGGACTGTCCTATCTACTGCCTCCATTACCAACTCCTACGTTAATTAAAATAATTAAAGAAACTCACCCGGCCTTACCTCACTAGGAGCAAGCTCGTCCTCTACTCGCCGAAGCTTCTCGAGCCAAAACCTCAAAGCTCCACTCCTTCACTGGCCCCACTCACTCCGCTTGAGCTACCCCTCTTTTTATTTGTTTTTTGAGCTTTTCAATTTTCGATTGCCCAATCAAACTACTTGGTCACCTGACCACAATTGCCCAATCAGCTGCTTTCTGCTGAGTCTGAGCTGTTCAAATTTTGATTGACTTGATTGCACAATCCAACTGCCAAAACGTCCAAAACCTCTCGAGCCAAAGCCTCAAAGATCCACTCCTTCACTGGCCCCACTCACTCCATTGGCCGCTCTCCACTCTTTCTACATTTGAGTGCCATACTATTCCTCAGTCTTCACTCAGGACCTGCATGACTGACAGTAGTGAAAACCAAGAAGTAGCTACTGACATGTTCAAAGAAGACATGAACACTGCCAGAGATGGCAGACAATAGACAATAGACAATAGGTGCAGGAGTAGGCCATTCAGCCCTTCAAGCCAGCACCACCATTCACTGTGATCATGGCTGATCATCCACAATCAGTGCCCTTTTCCTGCCTTCTCCCCATATCCCTTCACTCCGCTACCTTTAAGAGCTCTATCTAACTCTTTCTTGAAAGAATCCAGAGAATTGGCCTCCACTGCCTTCTGAGGCAGAGCATTCCACAGAACCATAATCCTCTGTGTGAAAAAGTTTTTCCTCAACTCCATTCTAAATTGTCTACCCCGTATTCTCAAACTGTAGCCTCTGGCTCTGGACTCCCTCAACATCGGAACATGTTTTCTGCCTCTAACGCGTGCAATCTCTTAATAATCTTATATGTTTCAATCAGATCCCCTCTCATCCTTCTAAATTCCAGTGTATACAACTCCAGTCACTCCAATCTTTCAACATATGACAGTCCCGCCATCCCGGGAATTAACCTCGTGAACCTACACTGCACTCCCTCAATAGCTAGAATGTCCTTCCTCAAATTTGGAGACCAAAACTGTACACAACACTCCAGGTGTGGTCTCACCAGGGCCCTGTACAACTGCAGAAGGACCTCTTTGCTCCTATACTCAACTCCCCTTGTTATGAAGGCCCACATGCCATTAGCTTTCTTCACTGCCTTCTGTACCTGCATGCTTACTTTCAGTGACTGATGAACAAGGACACCTAGATCTCATTGTACTTCCCCTTTTCCTAATTTGACACCATTCAGATAGTAATCTGCCTTCCTGTTCTTGCCACCAAAGTGGATAACTTCACATTTATCCACATTAAACTGCATCTGCCATGCATCTGCCCACTCACTCAACCTGTCCAATTCACCCTTCATTGCTGTCCTAACCGCCAGTGGCAAAACAGGCAGTAAGAACTTCCACCACCTTCAACAGGACCCCACCACTAAGCTCATCTTTCCCTCTCCACCCCTCTCCACTTTCCGCAGGGTTCGGTCCCCCCACGACTCCCTGATCCACACGTTCCTCCCCACGGATCTCCCACCCGGCACTTATCCCTGTAAGCATAAGTGCTACACCTGTCCCTACACCTCCTCTCTTGCCACCATTCAGGGCCCCAAACAGTCCTTCCAGGTGAGGCAACACTTCACTTGTGAGTCTGTTGGGGTCATCTATTGCATCCGGTGCTCCCGGTGCGGTCTCTTCTACATCGGTGAAACCCGACGCAGATTGGGGGATCGCTTCGTCGAGCACCTCCACTCCGTCCACCATGACAGACAGGATCTCCCAATTGTCACCCACTTCAACTCTGCTTCCCATTCCCATTCAGATGTGTCCACACATGGCCTCCTCTACTGCCATGATGAGGCTAAACTCAGGTTGGAGGAGCAACACCTCATATACTGTCTATGTAGTTTCCAGCCCCTTGGTATGAACATAGAATTCTCCAACTTCCGGTAATTCCCTCCCCTTCCCTTCCCCTATCCCCATTTCACTCTGCCCCCTCCCCCAGCTGCCTATCACCTCCCTCACGGTTCCACCTCCTTCTACTACCCATTGTGTTTTCCCCTATTCCTTCTTCACCTTTTCTGCATATCAGCTCCCTGCTTCCCCTCCCCCCACCCCTTTATCTTTCCCCTTACTGGTTTTTCACCTGGAACCTACCAGCCTTCTCCTTCCCACCCTCTCCCCACCTTCTTTATAGGGTCTCTGCCCCCTCTGTCTTCAGTCCTGATGAAGGGTTCCGGCCCGAAACATTGACTGATCGTTTCCACGGATGCTGCCCGACATGCTGAGTTCCTCAAGTGTGTTGTGAGGAAGAAAGTGAATCTCAAATCTTCAATCACATTTCCCTGAAACCCAGTCTTCCTCACTGACCTATTAACTCCCACCTCATTCACATACAAACCCCCTTCACGGGGTTAATTACAGTAGCCAATTTACAGTTCAACCATGGAATGTTGGCTAAAAGAATGTACTGGTTACAGAGAGAACGTGCAAACTCCACGCAGACAGCACCAGGGGTCAGGATCGAACCCCGGGCACTGGAGCTGCGATACTCTGCTATTCTGCATTAAAGGCAACAAAACTACACAACCATATTGGAAATTCTGCTCAGGAAGCCTCACCCGAACTCCAGAAATCTTCTATTTCTGTTGCTGCTCCATTTCCTGAAAGTCCGATTTCTTTTTTGTGAGAGAGTCTAAGGAAGATTTAACCCGATCCTGGGAATGAAAGAGTGAATGGATTAGACAAAAAAGATGACACTTTTGGATTAGACAAAAAGACGATCGAACGCGGGTTATTTTTACCTTGTAAATTTTAAAGGCTTCTTTAATCGGCATGAAGTTGTGAGACTTGTGTTCCAATGCATCTCTACAGATCAGTTTCCTGTCCGTCTCACAAAAGAGCTTCAGTTCTTCCTCATGTTCCTCGCAATAAAGTTTACTTTCCTTCTCTTTCGGATTCAGGTTTAGTTTTCGAGCTTTCTCAGACAGATTTGCTAAGGCCCAACAGGCCCTGAGGGTGCGGTCCGCAAACTCCTCTCTACAATGCGGGCATTCTCTCCTCCCTTTCCCATCACCCGGTGATACAGGAGCGGCAGAAGTAGTGACCACACTCCAGTGACACCGGATTGGTGAAGAAATCCAGGCAGATGGGACAAAATGCCTCCTCGGTTAAACTCTCGACCTGTCCTTTCGAAGCCATGTTAACTCCCGGTACTTCCTGGTTCAGGATCCTTTCACTTTCGGGAGCTGCTGAACCCCTGCAGTACCGCGATTGTCCAGTAGGCGCGCTGCAGTCTCGGGAATGAACATAAAGTTGCTGCGAGTGTTCTCTGGGAAGGAATCGTGGGAATTTCCACGTCAGGGTGGGATCAGAAACACATTAAAGAAGTCTGAATATAAATGAACCCGGAACGCGGAGCCTGGTTCAGTGTAAGGCAGAACCGGAAGGGGCAATTCCTGAAAACCGAGATAGACTGTTGGCCGATTGTCCGACCCCGCTCCTGGGTGCTCCTGCCCCACTGAACTTGTGTCCTCACACATCGACTCCACTCTATCCCATTCGAGTCAGTCCCTTCCCCCTTTACATCCGCGACACTTCTCACGCCCTCAATCCCCTCAGCAGTTTTCAATTCCCTGGCACTGACCACCTCATTTTCACCATGGATGTCCAGTTATAACTTCCATCCCCCATCAACAAGGCCTTAGAGCTCTCTGTTTCTTTCTCAATAAAAGAACAAACCAGTTCCCCTGCATCTGGAAGGACTGGTGCTCACCCTCACCAATTTTCTTTCTGCTCTTCCTACTTTCTCCAGACTACAGAGCTATCCACAGGCATCTGCATGAGCCCCAGTAATGCCTGTCTCTTTGTTGGCTCCGTAGAACAGTCCATGTTCCAGGCCTTCCTCAGTAATGCTCCCCAAATCTTCCTCAGAAACATGAATGACTGCATTGGTGCTGTTTCATGCACCCATGCTGAGTTTATCAATTTCATCAACTTTAACTTCCACCCTGCACTTGAATTCACTTGGTCCATTTCAAACACCTCCCTCCCCTTTGCCCTTCTCTCTGCCGTCATCTCTGGAAACAAACTATCAACCAACATATTTTATAAACCTACTGATTCCCACAGGTATCTTGACTATGCCTCTTCCCACCCTGTCTCCTGTAAAAATGCTATTAACTTTTCTAAATTCCTACATTTCCACTGTATCTGTTCCCAGAATGCAGTTTCCCTTTCCAGAACATCAGGTATGTCCTCCTCTGCAAAGAACAGGGTTTCCTTTCCTCCACTATTGATGTTGTCCTCCTCCATTTCCTGAACGTCTGTGTTCACCCCATCTTAACAGTGATTGAGTTCCTCTTGTCCTAACCTACCAGCACATAAGTGTCTGCATCCAACGCATCATCCTCTGAAACCTCCTCCATTTCCAAAGAGATCTGACCACCAAACATATCTTTACCTCCTCCTTTCTCTACTTTCTGCAGGGATCACTCCCTCCATGACTCCCTTGTCCATTCACCCTCCCACTAATCTCACTCCTGACACTTACCCCTGCAAGCAGCCAAAGTACCCATTCACCTCCTCCCTCACCTCCATTCAAGGACCCACAAAGTCCTTCCAGGTGAGGCAACACTTCATCTGCTGGGGTCATTTATTTGGTCTGCTGCTCCTAATGCAGCTCCTCTACATTGGTGTGTCCTGTTTTAAATTGGGGACTGCTTTGTCAAACACCTCTGCTCCATCTGCCAAAGATGGAACTTCCTGATGGCCAAACATTTTAATTCAAATTCTCATTCTCAATCCAATCTGTCAGTCCATGGCCTTCTCTTGTGCCATGATGAAGCCACCCTCAGGGCAAAGGAAAAGCACTGTATAGTATATCTGGGCAGCTTCCAAACAGATGGCATGAATATTGATTTCTCCTACCAGAAAAAAAATTCCCTCCCTCTCTCCTCTTCTTCTATCCCCCACACTAGGCTCTTAACTTCACTGACCTGACTATCAACTCCCCCGGCGTCCCCTCCTCCTTCCCTTTCTCCTGTGGACCATTCTGCTCTCATATCAGATTCCTCCTTCTACAACAACCTACCTGGCTTCACCTATCACTTTCCAGCTATCTTCCTTTCCGTCCCCCCGCCCCTCACCTATTATATTCTAGAGACTTCCCCCATCCTTTCCAGTTCTGAAGAATGATCTCAGCCCGAAATGTAATTTCCATAGATGCAGTCTAACCTGCTGAGTTCAACCAGTATAGAAGTACAACACAGAAAATCTACAGCACATTACAGGCCCTTCGGCCCACAATGTACTGCTGGCCATGTAACATACTCTAGAAGCTGCCTAGAATTTCCCTGCCGCATAGCACTCTATTTTTCTAATGTACCAATGTAAGAGATTTTAAAAGACCTTATTGTACCTGGCTCAACCACCTTCACTGGCAATGCATTCCACACACCCACCACTCTCTGTGTGAAAAACTTACCCCTGACATCCCCTTGTACCTACTTCCAAGCACCTTAAAACTATGCTCCCCCACCCCCCCGTGTTAGCCATTTCAGCCCTGGGAAAAAGCCTCTGACTACCCACACGATCAATGCCCCTCATCATCTTATACATTTCTATCAGGTAACCTTTCATCTTCCGTCACTCCAAGGAGAAAAGGCCAAATTCACTCAACCTATTCTCATAAGGCACACCCTCCAATCCAGGCAACATCATTGTAAATCTCCTCTGCACTCTCTCTATAGTATCTACATCCTTCCTGTAATGAGATGACCAGAACTGACCACAGTGTTCTCAGTGGGGTCTGACCAAGGTCTGATATAGCTGTAACATTACCTCACAGCTCTTGAACTCAATCCCACAGTCGATGAACTTTCTTAACTACACTGTCAACCTGTGCATTTGCTTTGAGTGTCCTATCAACACAGACCCCAAGATCTTGCTGATCCTCCACACTGTCAAGAGTCTTACCATTAATATTATATTCTGCCTTCAGATTTGACGTACAGAAATGAACCATTTCACTCTTATCTGAATCGAACTCCATCTGCTACTTCTCAGCGCAGTTCTGCATCCTATCAGTGTACCGCTGTAACCTCTGACAACCTTCCAGACTATTCACTATCCCTAACTTTTGTGTCATCACTAAACTTACTACAGCACCCGTCTACTTCCTCATCCAGGTCGTTTATAAAAATCACGAAGAGAAGGGGTCCAAGAACAGATCCCTGCAGAACACCACTGGTCCCCGTCCTCCACGCAGATCGCCCATCGCCTCCGTCCGGTACTCCTCCCGCTTTTCTTTCTTCCATGGCCTTCTGTTTCTTCTATCAGACTCCCCCTTCTCCAGCCCTGTATCTCTTTCACCGATCAACCTCCCAGCTCTTTACTTCATCCCTTCCCCTTCAGTTTAATCCTATCACCGTGTGTTTTTCTCTCCCTTCTCCCACTTTTTAAATCTACTCCTCAGCTTTTTCCTCCAGTCCTGCCGGAGGGTCTCTGCCTGAAATGTCAACTCTACTTTTTTCCATAGATTCTGCCTGGCTTGCTGAGTTCCTCCAGCATTTTGTGTGTGTTGCACCGGGTACATCGAGTCCTTCTTGGTGACTTGTGGACAAAGGTGTTGGTCTGGAGGAACTGTGCCCAAGTTCATTAACGCAAAGTTCACATGCACAGGCGATGAACAAAGTTACTGCCAGGAGCTTCCTGTGACTCTGAGAACAGACTCGGCGCTTCCATCGGACTGAAATCTGCAGCTGACGGAGGCGGTCCGTCAATCGGCAGGACCGGCTCTCATCGGCCGAGGAGTGAGCCCCGCCCAGTGGGCCGTCTATTGCAACCGGGAGCGAGTGGCTCCGATCCGGGGACAGGCCGCAAATCGGCAGCGGCACCTTGGGAACTGCTGCAACACTGACCGGGGCTGCGATTCTTTCCAGTGGCGGAAGTGAGGAGATTCCGTGAGATGTTCCAGCTATATGGAGGGTGCTCGGCCTTTCCCCGCCGGGGATCGGGGCCGGTTGTCTGCAGCTGCCTCCGAAACCCGTCTCCTGTTGCTGGGAGACCGGAGCCGCGCCGCAGCGGCTGCAGATGGGTCGCTGGTGCTCTCACCTCTCTCCTGTGCAATCCGACAGACTGAAGGGCGCGGGAGGACAAGCACCGATGACCCCTCTCCGGGCTTCAACCCTCCTCCTCTCCCTGGTCACCCCGCTCGGGTCTTCTGCCTTCTCTGGATCTTTACATTGCCAACTGCCGATGGGACATCAACCATCACCACTTCACCACTCCTCTCTCCAATTCCAACCTCACTCCTTCCGAACACTCTGCTCTCCACTCCCTCAGCACTAATCCTCACCTCACCCTCAAACCCGCAGGTAAGTGGGGTGCTGTAGTAGTCTGGCGTACTGACCTCGACCGTTCAGGCCCAGCGACAATTCTCAGACACCTCCTACTTACTTACCCCTCGAACAGGACCCCGCTAAGGAGCACCAGGCCACTGTCTCCCATACCATCACCAACTTTATAAGCTTTGGGGTTCTCCCAGCCACTGCCTGCAACCTCATAGTTTCCGCACCTCCTCTCTCTACCTCTTACCCAAGATCCACAAGCCTACCTGTACAGTTAGACCCATTGTTTCAGCTTGTTCCTGTCCCACTGAACTCATATCGGCACACCTCAACTCTGTTTTATCCCTCCTGGTCCAGTCCCTTCCTCCCTACAACAGTGGCACTTCACATGCTCTGGATCTTTTCAATGATTTCAGGTTCCCTGGCCCCAATCATCCGACCTTCACTCTGGTTGTCCTGTACCTGTACACCTACATATACCACCAGGAAGGCCTCAAAGCTCTCCATTTCTTTCTGGACACTAAAACCACCCAGTTCTCCACCACCACTCTCCTCTGTCTGGCAGAACTTGTCCTCACTCTCAGTAATGTCTCCTTTCAATCCTCCCACTTCCTTCAAACAAAAGGGGTAGCCAAGGGCACATGCAAGGGTCCCAGCTATGTCTGCCTTTTCATCAGCTACATGGAACAGTTTATGTTACTGGTGTCTGTCCCCCACTTTTCCTACGCTACATTGATGACTGCATTGGTGTTGCTTCCTGCACCGATTCTGAGCTCTTTGACTTCATCAACTTTGCCGCCAAAGTCCACCCTGCCCTCAACTTTACCTGGTCCATTTCCATCACCTCCCTCCCCTTTCTCGACCTGTCTCTGTCTCTGGAGACAGCTTATTTATTGATGCCTGTTATAAACCCACGGACTCTCACAGCTACCTGGACTGTACCTCTTCCCACCCTGTTACTTGTGAAAATGCCATCTCTTCTCTCAGATCCTTTGTCTCCACCCGCATCTACTCTCACGATGAGGCTTTTCATTCCAGAATTAAGATGTTCTCCTCCAATGAAAGGGGCATCCCTTCCTCCACCATCAAAGCTGCCCTCAACTGCATCTCTTCCATTTTACACATATCTGTTCTCACCCCACCAGAGACAAGGTTCCCCTTGTCATCACCGACCACCCCACCAGCTCCTGCGTCAGGCACGTGATTCTCCATAACCTCCACCATCTCCAACAGGATCCCACTGCCAAGCACATCTTTCCCTCCCCCTCACTTACTGCTTTCCACAGGGTTCTCCCCCAACATGACTCCCTTGTCTATTCACCCCTCCCCACTGATCTCCCTCCTGACAAATGGAACATGTGGTATACCTCCTCCCTCACTACTATTCAGGGTCCCAAGCAGCCCTTCCAGGTGAGGCGACACTTTACCTGTGACTCCTGGTGTGGCGTCTTGTACATCAGTGAGACCCGGTGTAGATTGGGAGACCGCTTCGCTGAGCACCTATGCTCCATTTTCCAGAAAAAGCATGATCTCCCAGTGGCCACCCACTTTAATTGCACTTCCCGTTCCCATTCCGACATTTCAATCCATGGCATTCTCTACTGTCGTGATGAGGACACAATCAGGTTGGAGGAGCAACATCTTATATTCTACTTGGGTATCCTCCAACCTGATGGCATGAACATCGATTTCTCACCCCCTTCTTCACCATTCCCCATTCCCTTTTCCCTCTCTCACTTTATCTCCTTGCCTGCCCATCGCATCCCTCTGATGCTCCTCCCCCTTTCCTTTTTTCCATGGCCTTCTGTTCTCTCCTATTGGATTTCCCCTTCTCCAGCCCTGTATCTCTTTCACCCATCAACTTCCCAGCTCTTTACTTCACCCCTCCCCACTTCCCGGTGTTACCTATCACCCTGTGTTTCTCCCTCCCCTCGCCCAGCTTTTATCCCTGACTCCTCATCTGTTTCTCTCTAGTCTTGATGAAGGGTCTCGGTCCGAAACGTTGACTGTACTCTTTTCCTTAGATGCTGCCTGGCCTGCTGAATTCCTCCAGCATTTTGTGTGTGCTGCAAAGGTAAACTTATGTTTTAGAACATAGAACAGTACAGCACAGTACAGGCCCATTGGCCCACAATGATGTGCCGACCCTCAAACCCTGCCTCCTATATAAGCCCCCACCTTAGATTCCTCCATATACCTGTCTAGTAGTCTCTTAAACTTCACTAGTGTATCTGCCTCCACCACTTACTCAGGCAGTGCATTCCACGCACCAACCACTCTCTGAGTAAAAAACCTTCCTCTAATATCCCCCTTGAACTTCCCACCCCTTACCTTAAAGCCGTGTCCTCTTGTATTGAGCAGTGGTGCTCTGGGGAAGAGGCGCTGGCTATCCACTCTATCTATTCCTCTTATTATCTTGTACACTTCTATCATGTCTCCTCTCATCCTCCTTCTCTCCAAAGAGTAAAGCCCTAGCTCCCTTAATATCTGATCATAATGCATACTTTCTAAACCAGGCAGCATCCTGGTGAATCTCCTCTGTACCCTTCCACATCCTTCCTATAGTGAGGTGACCAGAACTGGACACAGTACTCCAAGTGTGGCCTAACCAGAGTTTTATAGAGCTGCATCATTACATCATGACTCTTAAATTCTATCCCTCGACTTATGAAAGCTAACACCCCATAAGCTTTCTTAACTACCCTATCCACCTGTGAGGCAACTTTCAGGGATCTGTGGACATGTACCCAGAGATGCTCCTCCACACTACCAAGTATCCTGCCATTTACTTTGTAAATTAAGAAATTAAACTTTATTTGCAATAAACTACCTGCAAGAGATTTAAACAGTTCAAATAAAATTTGACATTCTTATGTCATATGGTCAATACATTCAGCTGTGTTAACACTGTTTAAACCATTGCCATTCAGATCGCCGCGGGGATGTTGCAAATTTCAGTGTTCGTGGGGATTCCCCACCTGACCCAGGCCCTCCATGTGTGGTAGCAGAAGGAGTCTCGACTGTGATCCTCTCCCAGAGACTTTGCACTGGCTGCACCAATATCCACCGTGTCCCTCAGCACGTCCTCCTGCAGCCTGGACTGTGCCTGTTGACAGCATTCCCTTCGGGACATCTGGCTGTGCTAGGAGACCAACAGGTTTCCGGCAGAACAAAGAGCATCTCTCACTGAGTTGATGATCTTCCAGCAGCAGTTCCCGGGCTGAATGACTCAATGGAGAACGTGGTGAGTCAGTGTGGGTGGAAGTGAGAAACAGGAAGGGAGCAAGGCCTCTGTTCGAAGCCAGAGGATTGGGAAGCCTGTATTGGGCTGTAGGTTTTCTGTGTTTCTATTAAACGCGCAGCAAATTCAGAAATCAGAGGTGGAGAGGAATTTGGGAATCCTCGTGCAGTGTTATCCAAAGCTCAACACGCAGGCTGAGTCAGTAGTCGGGAAGGCAAATGCAATGTTAGCATTAATTTTGAGGGGACCAGAAAAGATGTAATGCTGAGCCTTGATAAGGCATTTGTCAGACTCCGTTTGGAGTATTGTGAGCAGTTTTGGCTCCTCGTATCAGAACGGATGTGGTGACATTGGAGAGGGTCCAGAGGTAGTTCAGAAAAATGATGCCAGTAAAGAATGGGTTAATTAGAAGAAGGATTTGATGGTTCTGTGCCTGCATTTGCTGGAGTTTAGAAAAATGAGTTATTTCATTGTGATCAATCAAATATTGGATGGCCCAAAGAGAGTGGAGTTGGAGAGGATGTCTCCAATAGTGGGAGAGTCTAGGACCAAGGCGCACAGACCCATAATACAAATACATCCCTTTTGTACAGTGGTGAGGGGGAATTTCTTTAGCCAGAAGATTGTGAAACTGGAATTCATTGTCACAGAGAGATGTGGGGGCCAAGTCATTGAGTGTGTTTAAAGTTGAGGTTGATGGGTTTGTGATTAGTAAGGGTGTCAAATTGTCGGGAGAAGGCGGGAGAATAGGACTGAAAGGGTAAATGAGTCAACCATGATGGATTGACAGCATAGACCTGATGGGCCAAATGGCGTAATTCTGCTCCTATGTTCTATGGTTTTTCTGGTCAAACTCAGTTTGGTCCTGTCTGTCAGAAATTTTCCCATCACAGATGTTAGGCTCAGCAGCCTGGAGTTTTCTGGATTGTCCTTCCAGCCCTTCTCAAGTTGTGCCCTTGAGCCATCCGCCAGTCGTCCGGCCCCTCACCTGTGGCTAAGTATAAAGTAAATTTCTCTACCAAGGGCACCTGCAATTTTGAACTGGTCCTCATGTCTTCGCATACCCTTGATCAGACTCTGGAGATTTGTCCACCTTAATTGGCGTTAAGATCATCAGCACCTACTCTCTTGTAATGTGAGACTTTCCAAGATGTTAATGTTCATTTTCCTTCATTCCATGGATTCCATGATGTTTTCCCTGGGAAGTAGAGATGGGAAATATTGATTTCAGACCACTCCCCTCCTGAGCTGTTCCATCGGTTGATAACCACATCAGTGCTTAAGAAAATCTATTCTCTCACTAATTACTCTTTAAATCTCAATGTGCCTGTAGCACCTCATGAATGTCATTCAAATTATCTGACAGAGCTGTCACGTGTTCTCCTCCTATTGTCTTGATTTCTCTCTTCACTGTACTCCTCCCTCTGCCTGATACTCCTCAGGTCAGAGAGCTGTGACCGGGGGTTTCTCACAGAGAGTTGAATCCACCCTTGTTTACTATTTGTGGTCAGAGCCTTCACAATGTATTTTCCCAGTTCCCTCAGTAACCTGGTCCCACTGTGTCTGTGCTGACCATGAGAACAAATTAAACTAACCCCACCTTTCTGCATACACTCTGTATCCGGCACACCCTGCCTCCCTTTTCCTGCATCCTCACGGGCAGCCACAAAATAAAGAAACCCAATAGAACCCAAAAGAAAGAAGATCGTCAAACACCCAATGCACAGAAAAATACTTGGTACTCCAAAGACAAAAAGAAGCCGATAGAGGAACTCAGCAGATCAGGTAGCATCTCCACAGAAAAAGTGATAGTCAACGTTTCAGACTGAGATTCTGCATCAAAGCCCTGTCTCTGCTGCCTCTTGTGTCTCCACAACACTCCAAATGTGACCTCACCAAAGCTTCAAGCAAGAGCAAATCAGATCTTCATCAGGACTGGAGAAAAAAAAAACCAGAAGTCAGAGGAAGAAGGTGAGGGGAGGGAAAGAAGAAATACAAGGTTGTAGGTGATCAGTGAAACCAGGAGAGGGGGAGTGGTGAAGGTAAGAGCTGGGAAGTTGATTGGTGAAGATGATAAAGGGCTGGAGAAGGGGGAATCTGATAGAGGACAGAAGGCCATGGAAGAAAGGGGAGGTGGAGGAGCACCAGAGGGAGGTGATGGGCAGGAAAGGAAATAAGGTGAGAGTGTGAAATGGGAATGGAGAATGGTGAGGGTGCGGCCATCACCAGAAGTTCAAGAAATCAATGTTCCTGCCATCAGGTTGGAGGCTACCCAGATGAAATATAGGGTGTTGTTCCTCCAACCTGACTATGGTCTCATTGCGGTCGGAGAGGAGGTCATGGGACTGACAAGTCGGAATGGGAATGTGAAGTAGAATTTAAACTGGATGGCCACCAGGAGATCCGGCTTTTCCTGGCGGAGGGGGCTAAGGTGCTTGACGAAGCAGACTCGCAATCTAAGTTGGGTCTCGCCAATATACAGGAGGGCACACCAGGAGCACCAGATACAGCAGATGACCCCAACAGACTCACAGGTGAAGTGTTGCCTCGCCTGGAAGGATTGTTTAAGGCCCAAATAGTAGTGAGGGAGGAGGTGTAGCACTTGTTCCACTTGCAAGGATCAGTGCCAGGAGGGAGAGCAGTGGGCAGGGACGAGTGGACAAAGGAGTTGTAGAGGGAGCGTTCCCTGTTGAGAATGGGAGGGAAAGATGCTGGGATCCCACTAAAGATGGCTGATGTTATGGAGAATTATGTAATTGTGTGCTGGACACAGAGCCTGGCAGGTTGGTATGTGAGGACAAGAAGAACCCTGTTCCTGGTGGGGTGGCAGGAGGATGTGATGAGGGCAAGCATGCACAAAATGGAAGAGATGAGGCTGAGGGCAGCATTGATGGTGGAGGAAGGGAAGGCCCTTTCTTTGAAGGAAGATATCTGCCCAGTTCTGGAATGAAAAGTCTCATCCTGAGAGCAGATGAGATGGAGACAGGAATTGAGAGAAGGGGATGACAATTTTACGGGTATGACGGTGGGAAGAGGTACAGTCCAGGTAGCTGTGAAAGTCTGTGGGTATATAAAATATATCAGTAGCTAAGCTGTCTCCAGAGACACAGATAGTGAGATCGAGAAAGGGGAGGGAGGTGTTGGAAATGGACCTGGTAAATTTGAGGGTAGGGTGGAGGTTTGAGGCAAAGTTGATGAAGTCAACAAGCTCAACATGGGTGTAGGAAGCAGCACCAATGCAGTCGTCGATGTAGTGTCAGAAAAGTGGGGGAGTCACACCAGTGTAGCCTAGGAACATAAGCGACAAAAGCTGGGACCCATGCAAGCGCACATGGTTACACCTTTTGTTTGAAGGAAGTGGGAGGAGCAGAACGAGAAATTATTGAGAGCGAAGACCAGTTCTGCCAGACGCAGGAAGTGGAGGGGAAGTAGTTGGATCTGGTGTCCAAAAATAAATGGACAGTTTTGAATCTTTCCAGTTGGGAGATGAAGGTGATTTGGAACTGGACATCCATAGTGAAAATAAGATGATTGTGGCCAGGGAACCTGAAATCATTGAAAAGACCAAGAGCATGTGAAGTGTCACGGACGTACAGTGGCATGCAAAAGTTTGGGCATCCCTGTTCAAAATTTCTGTTACTGTGAGTAGCTAAGCGAGTAAAAGATAAACTGATTTCCAAAAGGCATAAAGTTAAAAATGACACACTTCTTTAATATTTGAAGCAAGAAAACTTTTTTAATTTCCATCTTCTACAGTTTCAAAATAACAAAAAAGGAAAAGGAATCAAACCAAAAGTTTGGGCACCCTGCATGGAAGTACAGGTTCACAATCCCTTATCCGAAATCCTTGGGGCCAGTTGTATTTCGGGATTCAGAATTTTTTGGATTTCAGACCCCCCCCACACCCCGATACCAAAAAACACGTATGCTCAAGTCCCTTATTTAACCTGTTTCAGTGCGGTGGACATTAAGACCCAGCGGCGCACCAAACCTACACACAGCCTCCCATATACTTTAAATCAGCAGTCCCCATCCACCGGGCCACAGAACTTGTGCTACCGGGCCGCGAGAAAACGATATTAGTCGGCTGAACCTTTCCTTCCCTGTCACACACTGTTGAACTTGAACATAGGGTTGCCAACTGTCCCGTATTTGCCAGGACATCCCATATATTGGGCTAAATTGGTTTGTCCCATACAGGACCGCCCTTGTCCTGTATTTCCCCCGCCAAGGTAGAGCGTTCCTATGAAATCTTTTGTGCTGAAATGGCGTGAAGCGAAGAAGCAATTACCATTAATTTATATGGGAAAACTTTGTCAGCGTTCTCAGACCCAGAAAATAACCTACCAAATCATACCAAGTAACACATAAAACCAAAAATAACACTAACATATAGTGAAAGCAGGAATGATAGGATAAATACACAGCCTATATAAAGTAGAAATAATGTATGTACAGTATAGTCAGGAAGATTAAGTCAAAACCGATGTGTGGGAAAAAATCGACAAATCGACATGTACGCGCATGTCATGCATGCTCACAAAAAGTGGTAGATGGAATACAGTGTTGGGAAATGTATGACAATGCATTTTAGTAAAAGGAGCAATAGTGCAGACTATCAAATAAATCGGGAGAAGGTTCAAACATCAGAGGTGCAGAGAGACTTAGAAGTCCTCGTGCAAGACTCCCAGAAGGTTAATTTACAGGTTGAGTCTGTGGTAAAAAGAGCAAATACATTTCCTTTTCTGTAAAGACACTTTTACAGAATATGTAAAACTGTTGGATTGATGCGAGAAGAGGGTAAGACAAGAAGGGAAGGAAATATATTGACTCGACTTAGAATTCGGCATACTATGCTCAATTATTCCTTGTATCAACACCAGCCCAAGCCACAAAAGCTTTCAGTGGCTGGGTGAAGTGACTTTGGCAGAGTTTCCCTGAGTTCTTTCAGCTACACAGAGGGTGCCCGGTCTCTGCCTACCTACCGTAGATCGGGGCCTGTTGTCTGCAGCTGCCTCCTGCTGTTGGGAGACGGGAACTGTACTATATTGGCTGCTGATGGATCTCTGAAGCTCTCACTACTCCCCTGTGCAATAAGACAGAGTGAAGGCCAAAGGTGAAAAAGGCGCAAAGGTAAACGTGTTTAATTAAACACAGACTAGGCCTGTGCACTGTGTTCTTTGCTCTTATATTCAAACGTTATTCACCTTCATTTAATACACAAATGAAACAGTGAACAGACAAAACACACCCTCAGCCAGGAATTTAACAGACAGGTACTGTAACAGTTTGAGCTTCATACCTCAGGCCACGGACAGAACAAAAAGAAAATCTCACTGGATCTACTGCACAATCCTCGTTGAGGTGATGAGTGTCCCAGTTTATCATGGTGACAGATGGAGTGAAAGAGACACTGGAAGACAGATGGGGGGCGGGGGGCAGAAAGAAAACCACACTGACATTGGAGTGTGAAGACCTTTGACCTTCACTCTCTGGTGTGAATCTTTTTCTTAAATCTTTCCAGCTTAATGACATTCTTTCTCAGCCGGGCAGCCAGAATTGCTACAGTACTCTCATTGTGTTATCACCAATGTCTTGTCTGCTTTTAACATGAGATGCCAACTCTTGAAGTTAATACCCTGACTGATGAAGGTAAGGGTGCCATGTGCCTTCTTCACCACTTTGTCTACCTGTATCTTCACTCTCAGGGAACTGTCAATTTGTTCCCTCGTGTATCTCTGTTCTACAGCAGTTCCCGGGCCCTGCTATTCACTATGTATATCCTTCCTTGGCATAACTTCCCAAAAAGCATCACTTCATACTTGTGTGATTTGAATACCTTCTGCCCTTCCTTTGCCCACTTTCCCAGCTGACTGAGGTCCTGTTGTAACTTTAGTCGATCTTCTTCACTGTCCACCACATCACCAGGTTTGGTGTCATCTGTAAGTTTACTAATCACACCATCCACATTTTCATCTGGATCATTATCTGTGTACATATCAGACCACAGAAGAAATAGAATTGTGATTTATTATTTGATAATTAGATTAATATAATTTCAGTGAAATGAATATTTAAATCCACTTACAATAAATGCCAACATACTTTTACTTCCTTACTGTTGCTGTGAATTATACATTTCAAATTCCAATATTATGATCTGAATTACAGTCATACAACCGTTGTGAATTTCATGAATGTCTCACCAAGACCACATAAGATCATTTTTGAATTCAATCCCAGCATCATTAAAGTCAAAGGCTAATTGCTGCCACAATTTCTTGATCAAATTTCAATCTTTGTTGATATCAATTGAATATAGAAATCAGACTGTGTTTACATAAAACACACTGACACCCAGTGTTTAAAATGGATGGTGTTAAAACATCACATTGTGTAGACCAAGCTGTCCTTAGTTATTGAGTGATTGGGTCAGGCAGTAAAGGGTCCCTCAGCCCATTGAACCGTACTGACCACACTACCTACCCGCTAGACCCAGATAGCCCATTGGCCTGTACTGACCACACTACCTACCCGCTAGACCCAGATAGCCCATTGGCCTGTACTGACCACACTACCTACCCGCTAGACCCAGATAGCCCATTGACCCGTACTGACCACACTACCTACCCGCTAGACCCAGATAGCCCATTGGCCCGTACTGACCACACTACCTACCCGCTAGACCCAGATAGCCCATTGGCCTGTACTGACCACACTACCTACCCGCTAGACCCAGATAGCCCATTGGCCCGTACTGACCACACTACCTACCCGCTAGACCCAGATAGCCCATTGGCCTGTACTGACCACACTACCTACCCGCTAGACCCAGATAGCCCATTGACCTGTACTGATCACACTACCTACCCGCTAGACCCAGATAGCCCATTGGCCTGTACTGACCACACTACCTACCCGCTAGACCCAGATAGCCCATTGGCCTGTACTGACCACACTACCTACCCGCTAGACCCAGATAGCCCATTGGCCCGTACTGACCACACTACCTACCCGCTAGACCCAGATAGCCCATTGGCCCGTACTGACCACACTACCTACCCGCTAGACCCAGATAGCCCATTGACCCGTACTGACCACACTACCTACCCGCTAGACCCAGATAGCCCATTGGCCTGTACTGATCACACTACCTACCCGCTAGACCCAGATAGCCCATTGACCCGTACTGATCACACTACCTACCCGCTAGACCCAGATAGCCCATTGACCCGTACTGACCACACTACCTACCCGCTAGACCCAGATAGCCCATTGGCCCGTACTGACCACACTACCTACCCGCTAGACCCAGATAGCCCATTGACCCGTACTGATCACACTACCTACCCGCTAGACCCAGATAGCCCATTGGCCCGTACTGACCACATTACCTACCCGCTAGACCCAGATAGCCCATTGCCCTGTACTGACCACACTACGTTCCCGCTAGACCCAGATGGCCCATTGCCCTGTACTGACCACACTACCTACCCGCTAGACCCAGATAGCCCATTGGCCCGTACTGACCACACTACCTACCCGCTAGACCCAGATAGCCCATTGGCCTGTACTGACCACACTACCTACCCGCTAGACCCAGATAGCCCATTGGCCTGTACTGACCACACTACCTACCCGCTAGACCCAGATAGCCCATTGACCCGTACTGACCACACTACCTACCCGCTAGACCCAGATAGCCCATTGACCCGTACTGACCACACTACCTACCCGCTAGACCCAGATAGCCCATTGGCCCGTACTGACCACACTACCTACCCGCTAGACCCAGATAGTCCATTGACCCGTACTGATCACACTACCTACCCGCTAGACCCAGATAGCCCATTGGCCCGTACTGACCACACTACCTACCCGCTAGACCCAGATAGTCCATTGACCCGTACTGATCACACTACCTACCCGCTAGACCCAGATAGCCCATTGGCCCGTACTGACCACATTACCTACCCGCTAGACCCAGATAGCCCATTGCCCTGTACTGACCACACTACGTTCCCGCTAGACCCAGATGGCCCATTGCCCTGTACTGACCACACTACCTACCCGCTAGACCCAGATAGCCCATTGGCCCGTACTGACCACACTACCTACCCGCTAGACCCAGATAGCCCATTGGCCTGTACTGACCACACTACCTACCCGCTAGACCCAGATAGCCCATTGGCCTGTACTGACCACACTACCTACCCGCTAGACCCAGATAGCCCATTGACCCGTACTGACCACACTACCTACCCGCTAGACCCAGATAGCCCATTGACCCGTACTGACCACACTACCTACCCGCTAGACCCAGATAGCCCATTGGCCCGTACTGACCACACTACCTACCCGCTAGACCCAGATAGCCCATTGACCCGTACTGACCACACTACGTTCCCGCTAGACCCAGATGGCCCATTGCCCTGTACTGACCACACTACCTACCCGCTAGACCCAGATAGCCCATTGACCCGTACTGACCACACTACGTTCCCGCTAGACCCAGATAGCCCATTGGCCCGTACTGACCACACTACCTACCCGCTAGACCCAGATGCCCATAACCCTCCAGGCCCTTCCCCTCCCTGTACCTATCCAAATGCCTCTACTGTAAATGTTGCAGTTGCACCCAACTCGACCACTGCCTCTGGCAGCTCATTCCCGGGACTCACTGCCCTCTCTGAGAAGACGTTACCACTCAGGTCTCTTTTAAATCTCTCCCATCATGTATCGTATCTGCGTACTCTAGTTTTGAACTCTCCAATCCTCAGGAAAACACCATGACCTTATCCTGACCCCCCCCCCCCGACTTTGTTAACTTTTATGAGGTTACCTCTCATTTTCCAACACTCCCAGGAATAAATATCCAGTGTGGCCAACCCCTCTGTATAAATCAGGCACTTTTGGCCTGATGGTTTTCTCATAAGTTCTCCTCTAAACCCACTTCAGCTTGTCATTACCCTTCCTGTCACAAGGTGACCAAAACTGGACACAATAGTCCAAGTGTGGCCTCTCCAGTGACATGTATAACTGCAACATTATGTCCCTACTCCTGAATTGATGAAGGCCAGCATGCTGAACACTTTTTTTCATCACCCTGTCTACATTCACCCTTTCAGTGGACTGTGCACCTGTACACCCAGGTCCCTCTGTTCCACAACACTCGTCAGTGCCCTGCCATTCACTGTACAAGTCCTACCCTGGTTTGAATGTCCAAAGTGTATTATCTCACATATATCAAGATTGAAATCCATTTGCATTCCTCAGCCCATTCCCCAAAATGATCAAGATCCCTTTGTAATTCATTGTAACTTGCTTCTCTGTCAACAAGACCCCCTAGTTTTGTTGTATCAGCAAACTTGTTAATCATACTGTGTACATTCACATCCAAATCATAACATAAATAATGAATCATAGATATCACAACAATAACCCCTCAAGCATCTCACTGGCAGATGCCTTCAATAAGATAATCAACCTTCCACCATCACTGTCTGTTAGTGATCATCGAGCCAATCCTGAATCCACCTCGCTGGCTCCCCCCGAATCAGAATCAGGTTTACTAGCACCAGCTTCTGTTGTCCATACCGACCAAGGTGACTATGTATGGTTGCCCCATTTATCCGTGTTTGGACCATATCACTCTAAATGATTCATTCAGAGAGGGCATACAAGGAAGCCACAGCGAGTGAGAAGATAGAGGATTGGGGAGCTTTTAAAAACTTGCAGAAGGAAACTAAGAAGGTCATTAGGAACAAAAAGATGAATTATGAGTGGAAGCTGGCGACTAATATTGAAGAAGATACTAGAAGGTTTTTTAAGTATATAAAGCGTAAAAGGGAGTCAAGGGTAGTTATAGGACCAATACAAAATAATGCTGGAAATATTGTAATGAGAGATGCAGAGGAACTGAATGCATATTTTGTATCCACAGTGGAAGATGTCTGCAGTATACCAGACGTTCAAGAGTGTCAGGAAAGTGAAGTTTGTGCAGTGAAAGTTATGACTGAGAAGGTGCTCAGGAAGCTTAATGGTCTGATGGTGGATAAATCTCCTGGACCTGATGGAATGCAGCCTTGGATTCTGAAGGGAGTAGTTGGAGAGATCGTGGAGACAGTAACGATAATCTTTCAAGAATCGATAGATTCTGGCATTGTACCAGATGACTGGAAAATTGCAAATGTTACTCCGCTATTTAAGAAGGGTGGGAGGCAGCAGAAAGGAAACTATAGACATATTAGCCTGATGTCTGTGGTTGGGAATTTGTTGGAATCGATTGTTAGGGATGGAATTACAGAGTACTTGGAGGTACATGGCAAGATAGGCCAAAACCAGCATGGTTTTGTGAAAGGAAAATCCTGCCTGACAAATCTGCTGCATTCTTTGATGAAATTACAAGCAGGGTAGACAGAGCAGATGCAGTCGACATGGTGTTTTTGGATTTTCAGAAGGCCTTTGAGAAGGTGCCGCACAAGAGGCTGCTTAGCAAAGTAAGAGCCCATGGAATTGCAGGGAAGTTACTAGTGTGGGTGGAGCATTGGCTGGTTGGCACAAAACAGAGAATGGGAATAAAGGGATCCTATTCTGGCTGGCTGCCGGTTACCAGTGGAATTCCACAGGGGTCGGTATTGGGATTGTTGCTTTTTACAATGTATGTCAATGATTTGGACTACAGTATTAATGGATTTGTGGCTAAATTTGCAAATGATACAAAGATAGGTGGAGGAATAGGTAGTGTTGAGGAAACAGAGAGCCTGCAGAGAGACTCAGATAGCTTGGGGGAATAGGCAAAGAAGTGGTAAATGAAATATAATGTTGGAAAGTGTATGGTCATATACTTTGGGGGAAGAAATAAATGGGCAGACAATTATTTAGATGGAGAGAGAATTCAAAATGCAGAGATGCAAAGGGACTTGGGAGTCCTTATGCAGGATACCCTAAAGGTTAACCTCCAGGTTGAGTCGTTTGTGAAGAAGGCGAATGCAATGATGGCATTCATTTCTAGATGTATAGAATATAAGAGCAGGGATGTGATGTTGAGGCTCTATAAGGCACTCGTGAGACCACACTTGGGAGTAATGTGTGCAGTTTTGGGCTCCTTATTTTAGAAAGGATATACTGACATTGGAGAGGGTCCAGAGAAGATTCACGAGAATGATTTCAGGAATGGAAGGGTTATTGTATGAGGAATATCTGGCAACTCTGTGGCTGTATTCCCTGGAGTTCAGGAGAATGAGGGGGGATCTCATAGAAACATTCTGGATGTTAAAAGACCTGAACAGATTAGATATAGCAAACTTATTTCCCATGGTAGGGGATCCTAAGACAAGCGGGCACAATTTCAGGATTGAAAGATGTCCTTTTAGAACTGAGATGCGGAGAAATTACTTTAGTTAGAGGGTGGTAAATCTGTGGAATTTTTTTGCCATGAGTGGCTGTGGAGGCCAAATCATTGTGTGTATTTAAGGCAGAGATAGATAGGTTCTTGATTGATGGTACAAAGAATGCAGATAGAATTTTTAGTCCACTTTAGTACAATCAGGGTGGCCAGTGTTGCTGCACTGAGGGTTGTGACGATGGTCCGAGAACAGAGTGGTTCAAGTGAAGGAGCTGTTGCTGAACCTGGAGATGTGGAACTAAAGATTTCTGTACCTCCTGTTCGATAATAGTCGTCAGAAGATGGCATTCCCCAGATGACAGATGTTGCCTTCTTGACATCACCTGTAGATACGATCGACTGGGGGAGGGAGGTGCCCGTGATGTTTTGGGCTGAGTTCACTGCATTCTAAATTACACTAAATTACATTCTAACGTACACTAAATTCCACTGCTTTCAGAGAAGGTTAATATTGACAGAATTTAACCACGATGTTCATGCTGCAGGAATTAAGATGGAATTATGGATCCACATTCCCAGATCCATTTGTTCTACTGCACTCCTCAGTGTCCCATTGCACACCGTGCAACCCCTACCGATTTGTGCTCTCAACATGCAACACCTGACACTTGTCTGCATGACATTCCATCTGACATTTTCCAGCTGATTTCCCAGCTTGACCTTTCTTCCTTGCTGTGCACTACGACCCCAAAATGGTGTCATACAGAAACTTGCTGATCTGGTGAACCATGTTTGAATTGTGTCATTTTGATGACACAAAGGCTGGGGGTGTTGTGGATAGTGTGGAGGGCTGTCAGAGGTTATAACAGGACATTGACCGGATGCAAAACTGGGCTGAGAAGTGGCAGATGGAGTTCAAATTATTAATATAGATGACAAAGAACATATCCAGCATCGACACCACCAGTGACAAGCCTCCAGTCAGATGTCACGGATGTAGGCAAGAAGGGACTGGACCAAGGGGAATAGAACTGAATCAAGATATACAGTCCCACAAGCTTTTATGCAACCCCATAGAGCTTATATCTGCTCACCATGACTCAGTTTTATCTCCCATGGTTCAGTCCCTTCCTACCCACAGTGGCATGCTAAAGTTTGGGCATCCCTGGTCAAAATTTCTGTTACTGTGAATAGCTAAGCGAGTAAAAGATGAACTGATTTCTAAAAGGCATAAAGTTAAAGATGGCTCACTTCTTTAATATTTTAAGCAAGAAAACTTTTTTATTTCCATCTTGTATAGTTTCAAAATAACTAAAAAAGGAAAAGGGCCCGAAGCAAACGTTTGGGCACCCTGCATGGCAGTAGTTAGTAACACCACCTTTGGCAAGTATCAGCTTGTAAACGCTTTCTGTAGCCAGCTAAGAGTCTTTCAATTCCTGCTTGGGGGATTTTCGCCCATTCTTCCTTGCAAAAGGCTTCTAGTTCTGTGAGGTTCTTGGGCCGTCTTGCATGCACTGCTCTTTTGAGGTCTATCCACAGATTGTCGATGATGCTTAGGTCGGGGGACTGTGAGGGCCATGGCAAAACGTTCAGCTTGCACCTCCTGAGGAAGTCCACTGTGGATTTTGAGGTGTGTTTAGGATCATTGTGCTGTTGTAGAAGCCATCCTCTTTTCATCTTCAGCGTTTTTAAAGACCGTGTGATGTTAGCTTCCAGAATTTGCTGGTATTTAATTGAATTCATTCTTCCCGCTACCAGTGAAATGTTCCCCGTGCCACTGGCTGCAACACAAGCCCAAAGCATGATCGATCCACCCCCATGCTTAACAGTTGGAGAGGGGATCTTTCCATGAAATTCTGAATTCTGCACCCTTTTTTCTCCAAACATACCTTTGCTCATTGTGGCCAAAATGTTCTATTTTAACTTTATCAGTCCACAGGACTTGTTTCCAAAATGCATCAGGCTTGTTTAGATGTTCCTTTGAACCTTTTGAATAGAAGTTACTAATCAAGAACCCATCAACCTCAACTTTAAATATACTCAATGACTTGGCCCCCACATCTCTCTGTGACAATGAATTCCAGTTTCACAATCTTCTGGCTAAAGAAATTCCCTGTCACCACTGTACAAAAAGGATGTATTTGTATTATGGGTGTGTGCCCCTTGGTCCTAGACTCTCCCACTATTGGAGACATCCTGTCCAACTCCACTCTCTGTAGGCCACCCAGTATTTGATTGGTCACAATGAGATAACTCCTTATTTTTCTAAACTCCAGCAAATGCAGGCACAGAACCATCAAATGCTTCTTCTACCTAATCCGTTCTTTACCAGGATCGTTATTCTGAACTACCTCTGGACCCTCTCCAATGTCACCACATCCTTTCTGATACGAGGAGCCAAAACTGCTCACAATACTCCAAATGGAGTCTGACCAATGCCTTACCAAGGCTCAGCATTACATCTTTTCTTTTACGTTCTTCTCCCCTCAAAATTAATGCTAACATTGCATTTGCCTTCCCGACTACTGACTCAGCCTGCATGATAAGCTTTGGATAACACTGCACTAGGATTCCAAAGTCTCTCTCCACCTCCGATTTCTGAATTTGCTGCACGTTTAATAGAAACGTAGAAAACCTACAGCCCACAATGCTGCACCGAACATGTACCCACTTTAGAAATTACCCATAGCACTCTATTCTTCTGAGCTCCATGTACCCACCCAGGAGTCTCTTAAAAGATCCTGTCCTATCTGCCTCCATCACCGTTGCCGGCAGCCTGTTCCACGCACTCACCACTCTCAGCGTAAAAAACTTACCCCTGACGTCTCCTCTGTACCTACTTGCAAGCACCTTTATTCCTTCGATACCTTTATTCCCTCTACCAATGTGCACGACCATGTACTTCCCGACACTATATTCCAGCTACCACTTCTCGGCCATTCTGCAATCTAAGCCCTACTGCAGACTCCCTGTTTCCTCAACACTACCTACCCCTCCAGCTATCTTTGTATTGTCCACAAAACCAGCAATTCTGCCATCCATATCACCGACAAACAAAATGAAAAGCAGTCCCAACACCGACCCCTGCGGACACCACTCATCACCGACACCCGACCAGTAAAGGACCTCTTTATTCCCCCTCTTTGCCTCCTGAGAGTCAGTCAATCTTCTATCCGTGCTGGTATCTTTAGTGTAATTCCATGGACTCTCATCTTGTTTAGCAGCCTGTGTGGCTCCTTGTCAAATGCCTTCTGAATATCCAAGTAAACAATATCTATTGACTCTTCTTCGTCAATCCTTCCTGTTATTTCCTCAAAGAATGCAACAGATTGGTCAGGCAAGATTTCTCCTGAAGGAAATCATGCTGATTTCAACCTATCATGTGCCTTCAATTACTCTGAAACCTCATCCTTAATAACAGACTCTAGCCAGCCAGTGAAGTCAGAAGAAATCGCCTATAATTTCCTCTTTTGTCTCCCTCCCTTCTTAAAGAGTAGAGTGACATTTACAATTTCCAGTCCCCCAAAACTACTAGTGAAAATTGAAAGATCAGCACTAATGTCTCCACAATCCCTTCAGCTACTTCTTTCAGAACCTCTAGGTCTCACTCCTCTGGTCCAGGTGACTTGTCAACTTTCAGATCTTTCTGTTTTCCATGGTCCTTCTCCATAGTGATAGTGACAACACTCACTTCTGTGCCCTGACACTCTTAAAATTCTGGCATACTGCTGATGTCTTCCACAATGAAGACTTATACCATGTAGTTAATGACTTTGTCCACCATTTTCAATGTAATTATCTAGTGGTCTGATATTCATTCTCATCTTTCCTTTACTCTTATATATCTGATAAAACTTTTGATATCCTCCTTTATATTATTCACCAGCTCACGTTCATATTTCATCTTTACCACCCTTTTTATTAGTTGCCTTCTGTTAGTTTTGAAAAGCTTCCCAATCCTCTGGCTTCGAACAGAGGACTTGTTCCCTTCCTTTTTCTCACTTCCTCCCACACTGACTCACCACGTTCTCCATTGAGTCACTCAGCCCGGGAACTGCTGCTGGAAGATCATCAACTCAGTGAGAGACACTCTTTGTCCTGCCCAAAACCTGTTGGTCTCCCAGCACAGCCAGATGTCGCGAAGGGAATGCTGTCGGCAGGCACAGTCCAGGCTGCAGGAGGATGTGCTGAGGGACATGGTAGGTGTTGGCGCAGCCAGTGCAAAGTCTCTGGGAGAGGACCACAGTCGAGACTCCTTCTGCTACCACACATGGAGGGCCTGGGTCAGGTGGGGAAGCCCCACAAACACTGAAATCTGCGACACCCCCAAGGCGATCTGAATGGCAATGATTTAAACAGTGTTAACATTACTGAATATATTGACCATATGACATTAAGAATGTCAAATATCATTCGAACTGTTTAAATCTCTTGCAGTTAGTTTATTATAAAGTTTAATTTCTTAAAACATAAGTTTACCTTTGCAGCACACACAAAATGCTGGAGGAATTCAGCAGGCCAGGCAGCATCGAAGGAAAAGAGTACAGTCAATGTTTTGGGCCAAGACCCTTCATCAAGACCAGAGAGAAACAGATGAGGAGTCAGGGATAAAAGTTGGGGGAGGGAGGGAGAAACACAGGGTGATAGGTAACACCGGGAAGTGGGGAGGGGTGAAGTAAAGAGCTGGGAAGTTGATGGGTGAAAGAGATACAGGGCTGGAGAAGGGGAAATCCAATAGGAGAGGACAGAAGGCCATGGAAAAAAGGAAAGGGGGAGGAGCATCAGAGGGAGGCGATGGGCAGGCAAGGAGATAAAGAAAGAGGGAAAAGGGAATGGGGAATGGTGAAGAAGGGGGTGAGGAATCGATGTTCATGCCATCAGGTTGGAGGATACCCAAGGAGAATATAAGGTGTTGCTCCTCCAACCTGAATGTGGCCTCATTGTGACAGTAGAGAAGGCCAGAGATTGACATGTCGGAATGGGAATGGGAAGTGCAATTACAGTGGGTGGCCACTGGGAGATCCTGCTTTTTCTGGCAAATGGAGCACAGGTGCTCAGCGAAGCGGTCTCCCAATCTACGCCGGGTCTCACCGATGTACAAGACGCCACACCAGGAGTCACAGGCGAAGTGTCGCCTCACCTGGAAGGACTGTTTGGGGCCCTGAATGGTAGTGAGGGAGGAGGTGTACCACATGTTCCATTTGCCAGGAGGGAGATCAGTGGGGAGGGGCGAATAGACAAAGGAGTCGTGCAAGACGAGAATCCTGTGGAAAGCAGAAAGTGAGGGGGAGGGAAAGATGTGCTTGGCAGTGGGAACCTGTTGGAGATGGTGGAAGTTATGGAGAATTACGTGCTGGACGCAGAGCTGATGAGGTGGTAGGTGATGACAAGAGGAACCTTATCTCTGGTGGGATGGCAGGAGGATGGGGTAAGAGCAGATATCGCAAAATGGAAGAGATGCAGTTGAGGGCAGCTTTGATGGTGGAGGAAGGGATGCCCCTTTCTTTGAAGGAGGACATCCCCTGAATTCTGGAATGAAAAGCCTCTTCCTGAGATTAGATGTGGTGGAGACAAAGGAACTGAGAGAAGGGATGGCGTTTTCACAAGTAACAGGGTGGGAAGAGGTATAGTCCGTGGCTGTGAGAGTCCGTGGATTTATAACAGGCTTCAGTAAATAAGCTGTCTCCAGAGATAGACACAGTGATGTCGAGAAAGGGGAGGGTGGTGTTGGAAATGGACCAGGTAAAGTTGAGGGCAGGGTGGACGTTGGAGGCAAAGTTGATGAAGTCCAAGAGCTCAGAATCGGTGCAGGAAGCAACACCAATGCAGTCATCAATGTAGCGTAGGAAAAGTGGGGGACAGACACCAGTAACATAAACTGTTCCATGTAGTTGCTAAAAAGGCAGACATAGCTGGGACACTTGCGAGAGCCCATGGCTACCCCTTTTGTTTGAAGGAAGTGGGAGGAGTGAAAGGAGACATTACTGAGAGTGAGGGCAAGTTCTGCCAGACAGAGGAGAGTGGTGATGGAGAACTGGGTGGTTTTGGTGTTCAGAAAGAAATGGAGAGCTTTGAGGCCTTCCTGGTGGTGTATGCAGGTGTACAGGTACAGGACAACCACAGTGAAGATCAGATGATTGGGGCCAGGCAACCTGAAATCATTGAAAAGATCCAGAGTGTTAAGTGCCACTGTTGTGGGGAGGAAGGGACTGGACCAGGAGGGATAAAAGACAGTCTAGGTGTGCCAATGTGAGTTCAGTGGGGCAGGAACAAGCTGAAACAATGGGTCTACCTGGACAGGTAGGTTTGTGGATCTTGGGTTAGAGGTAGGAAAGGGAGGCGCGGGAACTATGAGGTTGCAGGCAGTGGATGGGAGATCCACAGAGCTAATAAAGTTGGTGATGGTGTGGGAGGCAGTGGCCTGGTGCTCCTTGATGGGGTCCTGTTCGAGGGGTAAGTAAGTAGGAGGTGTCTGAGAATTATCACTAGGCCTGAACGGTCGAGGTCAGTACGCCAGACTACTACAGCACCCCACTTATCTGCGGGTTTGAGGGTGAGGTGAGGATTAGTGCTGAGGGAGTGGAGAGCAGAGCGTTCGGAAGGAGTGAGGTTGGAATTGGAGGGAGGAGTGGTGAAGTGGCGATGGTTGATGTCCCATCGGCAGTTGGCAATGTAAAGATCCAGAGAAGGCAGAAGACCCGAGCGGGGTGACCAGGGAGAGAAGGAGGGTTGAAGCCCGGAGAGGGGTCATCGGTGCTTGCCCTCCCGCGCCCTTCAGTCTGTCGGATTGCACAGGAGAGAGGTGAGAGCACCAGCGACCCATCTGCAGCCGCTGCGGCGCGGCTCCGGTCTCCCAGCAGCAGGAGGCCGGTTGCAGACAACAGGCCCCAATCCCCGGCGGGGAAAGGCCGGGCACCCTCCGTATAGCTGAAACATCTCACTGAATCTCCTCACCTCCACCACAGAAAAGATTCGCAGCCCCGGTCGGTGTCGCAGCGGTTCCCAAGGTGCCGCTGCCGGTTTGCGGCCTGTCCCCGGATCGGAGCCACTCGCTCCCGGTTGCAATGGACAGCCCACTGGGCGGGGCTCACTCCTCGGCCGATGAGAGCCGGTCCTGCTGATTGACGGACCGGCTCTCATCGGCCGAGAGCTGCAGATTTCAGTCCGATAGAAGCGCCGAGTTTGTTCTCAGAGTCACAGGAAGCTCCTGTCAGTAACTTTGTTCATCGTCTGTGCATGTGAACTTTGCGTTAATGAACTTGGGCACAGTTCCTCCAGACCAACACCTTTGACCACAAGTCACCAGGAAAGACTCGATGTACCCGGTGCAACACACACAAAATGCTGGAGGAACTCAGCAAGCCAGGCAGCATCTATGGGGAAAAGTAGAGTTGACATTTCAGGCACAGACCCTCCGGCAGGACTGGAGGAATAAAACTGAGGAGTAGATTGAAAAAGTGGGGGAAGGGAGAGAAAAACACATGGTGATAGGAGTGAACTGAAGGGGGAGGGATGAAGTAAAGAGCTGGGAGGTTGATCGGTGGAAGAGATACAGGGCTGGAGAAGGGGGAGTCTGATAGAAGAGACAGAAGGCCACGGAAGAAAGTTTATGGGGAGGAGCACCAGAGGGAGGCGATGGGCGGGCAAGGAGATAAGATGAGAGAGGGAAACGGGGGATGGGGAATGGTGAAGGAGAGGGGGTTGGGGGCATCACTGGAAGTTCGAGAAATCGATGTTGATGCCATCAGGCTGGAGGCTACCCAGACAGAATATAAGGTGTTGTTCCTCCAACCTAATCGTGGACTCATCAAGACAGTGGAGGAGACCACGGTAATGTCCCCCACTTCTCCTTCACTATCCCATCCCCTTTTCCCAATGGTGGGCAAGTTATTGGTGAAGATCCTGACAGGTAGGATTTATGAGCATTTGGAGAGACATAATCTGATCAGGGATAGTCAGCATGGTTTTGTCAAGGGCAGGTCACACCTTACAAACCTGATTGAATTCTTTGGGGATATAACAAAACAGAGCGATGAAGGTGGCGCAGTGGATGTAGTGTATATGGATTTCAGTAAGGCATTCGATAAGGTTCCCCATGTGAAGCTCATTCAGAAAGTAATGAGGCATGGGATCCAGGGGGACCTTGCTTTGTGGATCATGAACTGGCTTGACCACAGAAGGCAAAGAGTGATTGTGGATAGTTCGTATTCTGCAGGGAGGACGGAGACCAGTGGTGTTCTGCAGGGATCTGTTCCTGGACCCCTTCTCTTCATGATTTTTACAAATGATCTGGATGAGGAAGTAGAAGGGTGGTTTAATAAGTTTGGTGATGACACAAAAGTTAGGGATGTTGTGAATAGTCTGGAAGGTTGTCAGAGGTTACAGTGGGACACTGATAGGATGCAGAACCGGGCTGAGAAGTAGCAGATGGAGTTCAAATCAGATAAGAGTGAAGTGGTTCATTCCTGTACGTCAAATTTGAAGACAGAATATAATATTATTGGTAAGACTCTTGGCAGTGTGGAGGATCAGAGGGATCTTGGGGTCTGAGTCGATAGAACACTCAAAGCTGCTGTGCAGGTTGACAGTGTGGTTAAGAAGGTTCATCACCTGTGGGATTGAGTTCAAGAGCGGTGAGGTAATGTTACAGCTGTATCAGACCTTGGTCAGACCCCACTGAGAATACTGTGGTCAGTTCTGGTCATCTCATTACAGGAAGGATGTGGATACTATAGAGGGAGTGCAGAGGAGATTTACAAGGATGTTGCCCGGATTGGAGAGTGTGCCTTATGAGAATAGGTTGAGTGAATTTGGCCTTTTCTCCTTGGAGTGATGGAGGATGAAAGGTTACCTGATAGAGGTGTATGAGATGATGAGGGGCATTGATCATGTGGATAGCCAGAGGCTTTTTCCCAGGGCTGAAATGGCTAACACGAGGGAGGGGCGCATAGTTTTAAGGTGCTTGGAAGTAGGTACAAGGGGATGTCAGGGGTGAGTTTTTCCACACAGAGAGTGGTGGGTGCGTGGAATGCATTGCCAGTGAAGGTGGTGGAGCCAGGTACAATAAGGTCTTTTAGAAATCTCTTAGATTGGTACATGGAGCTTAGAAAAATAGAGCGCTATGCGGTAGGGAAATTCTAGGCAGCTTCTACAGTATGTTACATGGCCGGGACTACGTTGTGGGCCGAAGGGCCTGTCATGTGCTGTAGATTTTCTATGTTCTATACTGGATGAACTCAGCAGGTCAGACTGCATCCATGGAAGTGACGCTTCGGGCCGAGATCCTTCTTCAGGATAGCAAAGGGGAAGTCACTAGAACAAAATCAGTGGGTTGTGTGGGGAAGGAAAGGAAGATAGCTGGAAAGTGATAGGTGAAGCCTGGTAGGTTGGAAAGATAAAGGGTTGGAGAAGAAGGAATCTGGTACGAGAGCAGAATGGACCATAGGAGAAAGGGAAGGAAGAGAGAATGCAGGGGGAAATGATAGGTCAGTGAAGGTAAGAGGCCAGAGTGGGGGATAGAAGAAGAGGGGAGAGAGAGAGAATTTTTTCTGGAAGGAGAAATCAATATTCATGCCATCTATTTGGAGGCTACCCAAACATACTATACGGTGTTTTTCCTTCGCGCTGAGGGTCGCTTCATTGTGGCACAAGAGAAGGCCATGGCCTGACAGGTCAGAATGGGAATGAGAATTGGAATTAAAATGTTTGGCCACCAGGAAATTCCATCTTTGGCAGATGGAGCAGAGGTGTTTGACAATGCAGTCCCCAATTTACAACAGGTCACACCAATGTAGAGGAGGCTGCATTGGGAGCAGCAGATCAAATAAATGACCCCAGCAGATGAAGTGTTGCCTCACCTGGAAGGACTTTGTGGGTCCTGGAATGGAGGTGAGGGAGGAGGTGACTAGGTAGTTTGGCTGCTTGCAGGGGTAAGTGTCAGGAGTGAGATTAGTGGGGAGGGTGAATGGACAAGGGAGTCATGGAGCAATTGATCCCTGCAGAAAGTAGAAAAGGGAGGAGGTAAAGATACGTTTGGTGGTCGGATCTCTTTGGAAATGGAGGTGGTTTTGGAGGATGATGTGTTGGATGCGGACACTTATGTGCTGGTAGGTTAGGACAAGAGGAACTTTATCACTGTTAAGGCAGAGGGAAGATGGGGTGAGCACAGATGTTTGGGAAGTGGAGGAGATGCAGGTAAGGGCAACATCAATAGTGGAGGAAAGGAAACCCTGTTCTTTGCAGAGGAGGACATTCCTGATGTTCTGGAAGGGGAAACTACATTCTGGGAACAGATACAGTGGAAATGTAGGAATTTAGAAAAGTTAATAGCATTTTACAGGAGACAGGGTGGGAAGAGGCATAATCAAGGTATCTGTGGGAATCAGTAGGTTTATAAAATATGTCGGTTGACAGTTTGTTTCGAGAGATGGAGGCAGAGAGAAGGGCAAAGGGGAGGGAGGTGTTTGAAATGGACCGAGTGAATTCAAGTGCAGGGTGGAAGTTAAAGTTGATGAAATTGATAAACTCAGCATGGGTGCATGAAGCAGCACTATTGCAGTCATTAATGTTTCTGAGGAAGGTTTGGGGAGCATTACTGGAGAAGGCCTGGAACATGGACTGTTGTACATAGTGTTACGTAACCGGCAACAATGACTATCAATCGAGACAGGTTATATAAAAACAACCAAACATTTATTAAACATGGATAAACAATTTTAAAAAATGAAAACCTTAACCGAAAGTTAACCGCTATGCAGCCATTCAACAAATTGTCCCTCTGCACTGGTTCTTAAAGCATTAAATGTGAAAACAGTTCTTAAAGCGGTAAAGTCAGATATAGTTCTTAAAATGATAAATTCAAAAGTCCAACAGATTTATACGTTCAATTGGGAGAGACTTCCTGGAGAAGGATTTCTTCATAGACGCGACTTTCCTGTTGGTCTGTCCAAAGGATTCATGATGCAGGAAATAAACAGTTTAAAACAACTGACCTTAAATTCTAGAGAGCACCCTGCATGAACTCTTTTCACTTTTGGCAAGAGTTATCTACGATGCAGGTCACCACTCCTTCAACGAAGACTCAAGAAGGTCGATCCTTTGTTAAACTGCCGAATGATACTGACTCTTCTCAATCCTTCGGTCCTGTACTTCGATAACATCGTCACTCTCCCGCACTACTGCTGGAATAAGGTACATCAACACATCTAGCAAAAATTTCCAGTCCAGCACTACTGCACCTTGCAACAGAACGTAACACTCCGTTTTAAAAATTAAATTGTGTTATAAAAACAAATGCGCAATAGAAACAGACACACATCAACGTTCTAGCTGGAAAACTAAAAACTAACTGCGTCATCTGGGGTCTTCCTTTATATACCCGTGGTGCGCATGCCATCACGTGACCTCACCGGAGGGAAAATTACATCAGGTGACCTCCAAAAGACCATTACATCATTCTCACAAAAAAAAATCACAGATTTCCTACAGGTATGTAACAGTAGCCAACAAAGAAACAAGCATTGCTGGGGCTCATGCAGATGCCGGTAGATAGCCCTCAAGTCTGGAGACAGTGAGAGGAGCGGAAGGAACATTGTTGAGTATGAGCACCAATCCTTCCAGATGGAGGGGAACTGGTTTGTTCTTTTATTGAGAGAGAAACAGAGCTCTAAGGCCTTCTTGATGGGGGATAGAAGTTATAACTGGACATCCATAGTGAAAATGAGACACTCAGTGCCAGGGAATTGAAAATTACTGAGGAGGTTGAAGCCGTGAGAAGTGTCGTGGATGTAAGTTGAAAGGGATTGACTCGAATGGGATAGAGTGGAGTCGATGTGTGAGGACACACGTTCAGTGGGGCAGAAGCACCCAGGAGCAGGGTCGGACAATAGGCCAACAGTCTGTCTCGCTTTTCAGGAATTGCCCCTTCCGGTTCTGCCTTACACTGAACCAGGCTCCGCGCTCCGGGTCCATTTATATTCAGACCTCTTCAATGTGTTTCTGATCCCACCCTGACGTGGAAATTGCTACGATTCCTGCCCAGAGAACACTTGCAGCAACTTTATGTTCATTCCCCAGACTACAGCGCATCTACTGGACAATCGCGGTACTGCAGGAGTTCAGCAGCTCCCCGAAAGTGAAAGGATCCTGAACCAGGAAGTGCCGGAGTTAACATGGCTTCGAAAGGACAGGTCGAGAGTTTAACCGAGGAGGCAATTTGTCCCATCTGCCTGGATTTCTTTACCGATCCAGTGTCACTGGAGTGTGGTCACTACTTCTGCCGCTCCTGCATCACACGGTGTTGGGAAAAGGCGGAGAGAAACTCCTGCCCGGAATGTAGAGAGGAGTTTGCGGACCGCACCCTCAGGGTCAGTCGGGCCTTAGCAAATCTGTCTGAGAAAGCTCGAAAATTAAACCTGAATCCGAAAGAGAAAGAAAGTAAACTTCACTGCGAGGAACATGAGGAAGAACTGAAGATCTTTTGTGAGACGGACAAGACACTGATCTGCGTGATCTGTAGAGATGCACTGGAACACAAGTCTCACAACTTCATGCCGATTAAAGAAGCCGTTAAAATTTACAAGGTAAAAATAACTTGCTTTCGATCGTCTTTTTGTCTGAGCCAAGAGTGACGTCTTTTTGTCTAATCCATTCACTCTTTGATTCTCAGGATCGGGTTAAATCTTCCTTAGACTCTTTCACGAAAAAGAAATCAGACTTTCAGGAAATGGAGCAGCAACAGAAAGAGAAGATTTCTGGAGTTCGGGTGAGGCTTCCTGAGCAGAATTTCCAATATTGCTGTGTAGTTTTGTTCCCTTTAATGCAGAATAGCAGAGAATCGCAGCTCCAGTGCCCTGGGTTCGATCCTGACCTCTGGTGCTGTCTGCGTGGAGTTTTCACGTTCTCCCCGTAACCAGTACCTTCTTTTCCCCGAAATTCCATGGTTGAACGGTAAACTAGCTACTGTAATTAACCCCGTGAAGGGGGTATGTATGTGAATCAGGTGGGAGTTAATAGGTAAGTGAGGAAGACTGGGTTGCAGGGAAATGTCATCGAAGATCTGAGATTCACTTACCTACTGCCTGTTATGCCACTGGCGTTTGGGACAGCAATAAAGGTCCTCCACCTTGGACTTTCATATGAAGAAAGACTGGATCAACTAGGCTTATACTCGTTGGAATGTAGAAGATTGAGGGGGGATCTGATTGAAACGTATAAAATCCTAAAGGGATTGGACAGGCTAGATGCAGGAAGATTGTTCCTGATGTTGGGGAAGTCCAGAACGAGGGGTCACAGTTTGAGGATAAAGGGGAAGCCTTTTAGGACCGAGATTAGGAAAAACTTCTTCACACAGAGAGTGGTGAATCTGTGGAATTCTCTGCCACAGGAAACAGTTGAGGCCAGTTCATTGGCTATATTTAAGAGGGAGTTAGATATGGCCTTGTGGCTAAAGGGATTTGGGGTATGGAGGGAAGGCTGGTACAGGGTTCTGAGTTGGGTGATCAGCCATGATCATACTGAATGGCAGTGCAGGCTCGAAGGGCCGAATGGCCTACTCCTGCACCTATTTTTTATGTTTCTATCTCTGGCAGTGTTCATGTCTTCATTGAACATGTCAGTAGCTACTTCTTGGTTTTCACCGCTGTCAGTCATGCAGGTCCTGAGTGAAGACTCAGCAATAGTATGGCACTCAAATGTAGAAAGAGTGGAGAGCGGCCAGTGAAGGAGTGGATCTTTGAGGTTTTGGCAGTTGGATTGTGCAATCAAGTCAATCAAGATTTGAATAGCTCAGACTCAGCAGAAAGCAGATGACTGGGCAATCGAGGTCAGGTGACCAAGCAGTTTGATTGGGCAATCTAAAATTGAAAAGCTCAATAAATAAATAAAAAGAGGGGTAGCTCAAGAGGAGTGACCAGTGGAGAGCAGCCAGTGGTGTGAGTGGAGATTTGAGGTTTTGACTCAAGAGGCTTTGGTGAGTGGAGGATGAGCTTGCTCCTAGTGAGGTGAGGCTGGGTAAGTTTCCTTAATTAATTTGCTAGCATGGTTCAGGAGGGTTTAAACTAATTTGCAAGGGGGATGGGACCCAGAGCGATAGATCAGTGAAAGAAGTGCATGGAGTAAAGCCAGATCTAACATACAGAGAGGCTTTGAGGAAAGAGAAGCAGAATAAATGGTGTAAAGACAGTAAGGTAGAAGGGCTGAAATGTGTGTACCTCAATGCAAGAAGCATCAGGAACAAAGGTGATGAACTGAGAGCTTGGATACATACATGGAATTATGATGCAGTGGCCATTACAGAGACTTGGCTGGCACTTGGGCAGGAATGGATTCTCAATATTCCTGGATTTAGTGCTTTAAAAGGGATAGAGAGGGTGGAAAAAGGGGAGGAGGGGTGGCATTACTGGTCAGGGATATTATTACAGCTACAGAAAGGGTGGGTAATGTAGCAGGATCCTCTTTTGAGTCAATATGGGTGGAAGTCAGGAACAGGAAGGGAGCAGTTACTCTACTGAGGGTATTCTATAGGCTCCCTGGTAGTGGCAGAGATACAGAGGAGCAGATTGGGAGGCAGATTTTGGAAAGGTGCAAAAATAACAGGGTTGTTATCATGGGTGACTTTAACTTCCCTAATATTGATTGGCACCTGATTAGTTCCAAGGGTTTAGATGGGGCAGAATTTGTTAAGTGTGTCCAGGATGGATTCCTGTCACAGTATGTGGACAGGCCGACGAGGGGGAATGCCATACTAGATCTAGTACTAGGTAATGAACCGGGTCAGGTCACAGATCTCTCAGTGGGTGAGCATCTGGGTGACAGTGACCACTGCTCCCTGGCCTTTATAATTATCATGGAAAAGGATAGAATCAGAGAGGCAGGAAATTTTTTTTAATTGGGGAAAGGCAAATTATGAGGCTGTAAGGATAGAACTTGTGGGTGTGAATTGGGATGATGTTTTTGCAGGGAAATGTACTATGGACATGTGGTCGATGTTTAGAGATCTCTTGCAGGATGTAAGGGATAAATTTGTCCTGGTGAGGAAGATAAAGAATGGTAGGGTGAAGGAACCATGGGTGACAAGTGAGGTGGAAAATCTAGTCTGGGGGGAAGAAGGCAGCATACATGAGGTTTAGGAAGCAAGGATCAGATGGGTCTATTGAGGAATATAGGGAAGCAAGAAAGGAGCTTAAGAAGGGGGTGAAAAGAGCAAGAAGGGGGCATGAGAAGGCCTTGGTGAGTAGGGTAAAGGAAAACCCCAAGGCATTCTTCAATTATGTGAAGAAAAAAAGGCTGACAGGAGTGAAGGTAGGACCGATTAGAGATAAAGGTGGGAAGATGTGCCTGGAGGCTGTGGAAGTGAGCGAGGTCCTCATTGAATACTTCTCTTTGGTATTCACCAATGAGAGGGAACTTGATGATGGTGAGGACAATATGAGTGAGGTTGATGTTCTGGAGCATGCTGATATTAAGGGAGAAGAGGTGTTGGAGTTGTTAAAATACATTAGGACAGATAAGTCCCAGGGGCCTGATGGAATATTCCCCAGGCTGCTCCACGAGGCGAGAGAAGAGATTGCTGTGCCTCTGGCTAGGATCTTTATGTCCTCGTTGTCCATGGGAATGGTACCGGAGGATTGGAGGGAGGTGAATGTTGTTCCCTTGTTCAAAAAAGGTAGTAGGGATAGTCCGGGTAATTATAGACCAGTAAGCCTTGCGTCTGTGGTGGGAGAGCTGTTGGAAAAGATTCTTAGAGATGGGATCTATAGGCATTTAGAGAATCATGGTCTGATCAGGGACAGTCAGCATGGCTTTGTGAAGGGCAGATCGTGTCTAACAAGCCTGATAGGGTTCTTTGAGGAGGTGACAGGTATATAGATGAGGGTAGTGCAGTGGATGTGATCTAAATGGATTTTAGTAAGGCATTTGACAAGGTTCCACACGGTAGGCTTATTCAGAAAGTCAGATGGCATGGGATCCAGGGAAGTTTGGCCAGGTGGATTCAGAATTGGCTTGCCTGCAGAAGGCAGAGGGTGGTGTTGGAGGGAGTACATTCAGATTGGAGGATTGTGACTAGTGGTGTCCCACAAGGATCTGTCTGGGACCTCTACGTTTTGTGATTTTTATTGACGACCTGGTAGAAGGGTGGGTTGGCAAGTTTGCAGATGACACAAAGGTTGGTGGTGTTGTAGATAGTGTAGAGGATTGTCAAAGATTGCAGAGAGACATTGATAGGATGCAGAAGTGGGCTGAGAAGTGGCAGATGGAGTTCAACCCAGAGAAGTGTGAGGTGGTTCACTTTGGAAGGACAAACGCCAAGGCAGAGTACAAAGTAAATGGTAGGATACTTGGTAGTGTGGAGGAGCAGAGGGATCTCGGGGTACATGTCCACAGATCCCTGAAAGTTGCCTCACAGGTGGATAGGGTAGTTAAGAAAGCTTATGGGGTGTTAGCTTTCATAAGTCGAGGGATAGAGTTTAAGAGTCGCGATGTAATGATCAGCTCTATAAAACTCTGGTTAGGCCACACGTGGAGTACTGTGTCCAGTTCTGGTCGCCTCACTATAGGAAGGATGTGGAAGCATTGGAAAAGGTACAGAGGAGATTTACCAGGATGCTGCGTGGTTTAGAAAGTATGCATTATGATCAGAGATTTAGGGAGCTAGGGCTTTACTCTGGAGAGAAGGAGGATGAGAGGAGACATGATAGAGGTGTACAAGATAATAAGAGGAATAGATAGAGTGGATAGCCAGCGCCTCTTCCCCAGGGTACCACTGCTCAATACAAGAGGACATTGCTTTAAGGTAAGGGGTGGGAAGTTCAAGGGGGATTTTAGAGGAAGATTTTTTTACTCAGAGAGTGGTTGGTGTGTGGAATGCACTGCCTGAGTCAGTGGTGGAGGCAGATACACTAGTGAAGTTTAAGAGACTACTAGATGGGTATATGGAGGAATCTAAGGTGTGGGCTTATATGGGAGGCAGGGTTTCAGAGTCAGCACAACATTGTGGGCCGAAGGGCCTGTACTGTGCTGTACTATTCTATGTTCTTAATTAACGTAGGAGTTGGTAATGGAGGCAGTAGATAGGACAGTCCAATGCTCCGATTGCAGGATGTGGGAAGTCAGGGACAGCACAATTGTCTCTGATGACTACACCTGCAAATGATGCATCCAGCTGCAGGTCTTGTCAAACCAAGTTAGGGAACTGGAGCTGGAGCTGGATGAACTTTGGATCATTCGGGAGGCAGAGGCAGTAATAGATCGGAGTTTCAGGGAGACAGTCACCCTGTCACCCTGAAGGAGACAGGTAACTGGGTGACTATCAGGAGAGGGAAGGGAAATAGACAGAAAGAGCAGAGCACCCCTGTGGCCGTTCCCATCAACAATAAGTATGCCGTTTTGGATGCTGTTGGCGGTGACGATCCACCAGGGACAAGTTGTAGTGGTCACGTCTCTGACACCGAGACTGGACCCTTATCTCAGAAAGGAAGGAGTGGAAAGAGGGGAGCAGTAGTGATTGGGGATTCGATAGTTACGGGGACAGAGAAGAGATTCTGTGGGAAAGATTGACAATCCCGGATGGTCTGTTGCCTCCGTGGTGCCAGGGTCCGCGATATCTCAGATCAAGTTCTCAGTATTCTCAGGAGAGAGGGTCAGCAGCCAGATGTCGTGGTCCACGTGGGGACCAATGACATAGATAGGAGTAGGGATGAGGTCCTGAAGAAGGAATATAGGGAGTTAGGAAAGAAGTTTAAAAAGCAGGACCTCAAGGGTGGTAATCTCAGGATTGCTGCCTGTGCCGTGAGACAGAGAGGGTAGGAACAGGAAGTGATGGCAGATGAATGCGTGGCTGAAGAGTTGGTACAGGGGGCAGGGGTTCAGATTTCTGGATCATTGGGATCTCTTCTGGGGAAGGTCTGACCTGTATAAAAAGGACGGGCTGCACCTGAACTGGAAAGGGACCAATATCCTGGCGCGCAGGATTGCTAGAGCTGTTGGGAGGGTTTAATCTAGTTTGGCAGGGGGGTGGGAATCAGAATGTGAGTGCAGAGATTAGGGTAGAAGGACAAGGGTATGATGCTGTGTGTTCTGAGTTAGTGAGGAAGGACAGGCAAGGGACAAAACATAAATGTAGCCAGTTAGAGGGGTTGAAATGTCTCTATTTCAATGCTAGGAGTATAAGGAAAAAAGGGGATGAACTTAGAGCATGGATCAGTACGTGAAACTACGACGTTGTAGCCGTTACTGAAACTTGGCTGGAGGAAGGGCAGGATTCACTGATGCAGGTGCGGGGGTTTAGGTGTTTAAAAGGAAGAGGATGGGAGGTAGAAAAATGGAAGGAGTAGCAGTACTGGTCAGGGATAGTATCACGGCTATAGAAAGGGAGGACGCTGCAGAGGGAGTGTCCACTGAGTCGGTGTGGGTGGAAGTCAGAAATAGGAAGGGATCAATCACTGTGCTGGGAGTAGTCTATAGGCCCCCAAATAGCCCTCGGGACACCGAGGAGCAGATAAGCAGGCAGATTTTAGAACGGTGCAGAAAATACAGGGTTGTAGTTATGGGTGATTTCAACTTCCCTCATATTGACTGACACCTCCTGACTGCAAGGGGGGTAGATGGGGCTGAATTTGTCAGGTGTGTTCAAGAAGGATTCCTGACACAGTATGTTGACCGGACTACGAGAGGAGAGGCCATACTGGATCTAGTTCTGGGTAATGAGCCTGGTCAGGAGGCAGACCTCTTGGTGGGGTGCGTTTTGGTGAGTGTGGCCACAACTCCCTTAGCTTCAGCATAGCTATGGAAAAGGATAAAAACAGACAAAATGGGAAAGTGCTTAACTGGGGAAGGGCTAACTATGAAGGGATGAGGCAGGAACAAGTGAGAGTAAATTGGAAACAGATGTTCAAGGGTGAAAGCACAGAAGTAATGTGGAGGAAGTTTAGGGATCACTTGTGCTGGGTTCAGGATAGGTTTGTCCCACTGAGACTAGGGAAAGGGAACCGAGGCTGACGAAACACATAAGGCAACTCATCAAGAGGAACAGGAAGCATATGTTAGATATAGGAAGCAGGAAGCAGGAGGGGCTTATAAGAAATATAGGGTAGCCAGGAAGGAGCTTCAGAAAGGACCTGGGAGAGCTCGAAGGGGGCATGAGAAGGCCTTGGCGTCTAGGATTAAGGAGAACCCCAAGGCGTTCTGTGCTTATGTGAAGAACAGAAGGATGACAAGAATGAAGGTGGGGCTGCTAAAGGATAAAGAAGGCAACATGTGCCTAGAGGCGGAGGGGGTTGTGGAGGTCCGAAATGAATACTTTGCTTCAGTATTCACAAGAGAAAAGTTCCATGATCAGGGTGAGGTCGAAATAGAACAGGCCTGTGTGCTGGACAATGTGGAGATTAAGGAAGAAGAAGTGTTGGATCTTCTTAAAAACATCAATATTGATAAATCCCCAGGGCCGGACGTGGTATGCCCCAGGTTGTTGAGAGAAGAGATCGCTGGAGCAGTAGCTCTGATCTTTGAATCCTCTTTGGCTGCAGGGGAGGTGCCGGAGGATTGGAGAATGGCAAATGTAGTTCCCTTGTTTAAAATAGGGAGAAACCTGGGAACTATAGACCGGTGAGTCTTACGTCGGTGGTCTGCAAACTATTGGAAAGGATTCTTAAGGATAGGATCTACGAGCATTTGAAGTACAGTCTATTCAAGGATAGTCAACATGGCTTTGTGAAGGGAAGATCATGCCTCATGAGTCTAATTGAGTTTTTCGAAGAGGTAACAAAAGAAATTGATGAGGGTAGGGCAGTAGGTGTGGTCTACATGGATTTTAGCAAGGCATTTGACAAGGTCCCCCACGAGAGACTCATCCAGAAAGTCATGAGGCATGGGATCAGTGGAACCTTGGTTGTTTGGATAAAAAATTGGCTTAAAGGAAGAAAGAAGAGGGTAGTTGTGGAGGGAAAGTATTCTGCCTGGAGGTTGGTGACTAGTGGAGTGCCACTGGGACCCCCGCTATTTGTGACTTTTATAAATGACCTGGATGAAGAGGCGGAAGGATGGGTAAGTTTGCGGATAACACGAAGATTGGAGGAGTTGTGGACGGAGCTGTAGGTTGTTGAAAGTTACAAGAGGATAGAGACAGGATGCAGAGTTGGGCAGAAAAGTGGCTGATGGAGTTCAATCCGGGTAAGCGTGAGGTGATGCATTTTGGAAGGTCAAACCAGAAGGCTGAGTACAGGGTTAATAGTCAGTTACTTAAGAGTGTGGATGATCAAATCCATACATCCCTCAAGGTCACTGCACAGGTTGATAGGGTAGTTAAGAAGGCCTATGGGATGCTAGGCTTCATTAATAGGGGGATTGAGTTCAAGAGTAGAGAGGTCAAGTTGCAATTCTACGAATCTCTGGTGAGACCACACTTAGAGTATTGTGTTCAGTTCTGCTCACCTCATTAGTCATAGTCATACTTTATTGATCCCAAGGGGAAATTGGTTTTCATTACAGCTGCACCATAAATAATATAGTAATAGAACCATAAATAGTTAAATAGTAATATGTAAATTATGCCAGTAAATTATGAAATAAATCCAGGACCAGCCTATCGGCACAGGGTGTCTAACCCTCCAAGGGAGGAGTTGTAAAGTTTGATGGCCACAGGCAGGAATGACTTCCTATGACGCTTTGTGCTGCATCTCGGTGGAATGAGTCTCTGGCTGAATGTACTCTTGTGCCCACCCAGTACATTATGTAGTGGATGGGAGACATTGACCAAGATGGCATGCAACTTAGACAGCATCCTCTTTTCAGACACCACCGTCAGAGAGTCCAGTTCCATCCCCACAACATCACTGGCCTTACGAATAAGTTTGTTGATCCTGTTGGTATCTGCTACCCTCAGCCTGCTGCCCCAGCAGACAACAGCAAACATGATAGCACTGGCCACCACAGACTCGTAGAACATCCTCAGCATCGTCTGGCAGATGTTAAAGGACCTCGGTCTCCTCAGGAAGTAGAGACGCTCTGACCCTTCTTGTAGACAGCCTCAGTGTTCTTTGACCAGTCCAGTTTATTGTCAATTTGTATCCCCAGGTATTTGTAATCCTCCACCATGTCCACACTGACCCCCCGGATGGAAACAGGGGTCACCGGTACCTTGGCTCTCCTCAGGTCTTCCACCAGCTCCTTAGTCTTTTTCATGTTAAGCTGCAGATAATTCTGCTCACACCATGTGACAAAGTTTCCTACACTCCCTGTACTCAACCTCATCTCCCTTGCTGATGCATCCAACTATGGCAGAGTCATCTGAAAACTTCTGAAGATGACAAGACTCTGTGCAGTAGTTGAAGTCCGAGGTGTAAATGGTGAAGAGAAAGGGAGACCAGACAGTCCCCTGTGGAGCCCCAGTGCTGCTGAAAACTCTGTCGGACACACAGTGTTGCAAGCACAGGTACTGTGGTCTGCCAGTCAGGTAATCAAGAATCCATGACACCAGGGAAGCATCCACCTGCATCGCTGTCAGCTTCTCCCCCAGCAGAGCAGGGCGAATGGTGTTGAACGCACTGGAGAAGTCAAAAAACACGACCCTCACAGTGCTCGCTGGCTTCACCAGGTGAGCGTAGACATGGTTCAGCAGGTAGACGATGGCATCCTCAACTCGTAGTCGGGGCTGGTAGGCGAACTGGAGGGGATCTAAGTGTGGCCGGAGCAGCTTCAGAACAAGTCTCTCCAGGGTCTTCATGATGAGGGAGGTCAATGCCACTGGTCTGTAGTCATCGAGGCCGCTGGGGCGCAGCGTCTTCGGCACAGGGACGATTATAGGAAGGATGTGGAAGCTATAGAGAGGGTGCAGAGGAGAGTTACCAGGATATTGCCTGGATTGGAAAACAAGTTTCATGAGGCAAGGTTAGCAGAGCTGGGACTTTCCCTTTGGAGCATAGAAGTATGAGAGGGGATTTCAGAGGTCTACAAGATCATGAGAGGCATAGATAGAGTGGATAGCCAGTACCTGTTTCCCAGGGCACAAATAGCAAAGACCAGAGGGAATACGTACAAAGTTAAGGGAGGGAAGTTCAGGGGAGACATCAGGGGTAAGTTTTTTACACAGTGGGTTGTGGGTGCCTGGAATGACTTGCCAGGGATGGTGGTGGAGGCTAAAACATTAGGGGTATTTCAGAGCCTCTTGGACAGGCACATGGATGAAAGAAAAATAGAGGGTTATGGGGTAGTGTGGGTTTAGTATTTTTTTTAAGGATTATATGGGTCAGCACAACATTGAGGGCTGAAGGGCCTGTACTGTGCTGTAGTGTTCTATGGTTCATTGTTTCTGCAGCAATTTTGTTTCACCGGTCAGTATTGTTAGCCCTGAGCTGAACCCATCAACCTGGAGGACCAGTAGACCACTCTTACTCTGGCCTCTACCCTTTGACCTGTTTGTCATGGGTGACCCCACCAAGAGTCAAAGCATAAAGCCCACATTCCAGCCAATATAGTTCTTTGGGTCATTGAGGCTCACAATCCTCCAAACGCAACGGCAAGGTTGTGGTCCTCTTGGAAGATAATGGGCTGGATAGACCTTCCATATCATAAGGAAATACATCAGGGCCAGATAATAAACCAGCCTCTCCTTTCATTTGACAGGAACAGTCACAAAGCGTTCAGTCCCACATCACATCCCAGTTTGATGAACTGCGCCGGATTATCACCGAGAAAGAGCAGCGCGCGCTCCGAGATGTCAGGGAAGAAGAGGAGAGGATTCTAAATCCAATGGAGAAAAATCTTCGAGAGATTCAAGAGAATTTAAATTCTATCCAGGAGGAAATCTCAAAGTTACAGACACGGATGGATCAGAAAGACAATGTGAAATTCCTCATGGTGAGAGATTTGAGTTTGGATCCGTAAAAGTGCACAGTCACAAAATGATGCATTTTAAATCAGTGTGGTATTTACAAATACTGTCATTGTAAACTGATTTAAACCTGGCAGATGTTTTCACTGTTCCGGACTGTTGTCATTCCCCAAACCGGCCTCCCACAACATCTGTACATTACAGGACAGTCTGCAACCTTCTCGGGAATGAGTTACTCTGATCAGAGCACGGAGCTGGTGATCGTTTCTGTGATTCTCACGTATAATTTCCCCTGATACTCGAGTAACACCCAGTTACAGTCACAGGCTGTGAGTGTGCCTGGTGTGGTGGGTGTGAGAGTCTCTCTGTCAATCAGTGGGAACTGAGGTTGAATTGCAGAATGTGACCCACACATCAGATTTACCGTCTTTCTCTGGTTTGTATCAGGTTCATTGTTTTAGAGAATTTGTACCATCTGTTTTGTTTTTCAGATATATTCTTTTTTGGATTATATCCCATTTTCCATCAAAGACAGGTCTCTCAGCCCTTCTTCTCCTATCAATTTTCCTGCTTCACAAGCAACCTTCCACACATTCACCACACAGAGCAACAGTGCCCCGAACTCCATGGTCCCTCATGTGTTTATGCAGCTTCCCCATTACATTCAATCTCTGCTGTTCCACTTCAGCCACTCCTGTGAGTTCCACATTCTCTTCACCACATTTCTTGTGGCATTTATTCACCATCAATTGATGTTTCATCTTTGACTTTTGGTCTCTGCCCAAGCAGAAATATTTTCTCCACTCCCACCCCATGAAATCCATTTGGAATCTTAAATTCCTTTATCTTATCCTCTCTGACATCATATCCAGATGAAAATTCACAACCTGTCCAGTCTCTCCTGTAAGTTCCATCCCCTCAGTTATGGTATAATTTTCATAAACATTCCTTGTACTTTCTCCTGTGGTTCTGTGTCCCTCTTTCATGCCTTATGAAAACAGGTTGAGTGAACTGGCCTTTTCTCCTCGGAGTAACGGAGGATGAGAGGTGACCTGATAGAGGTGTATAAGATGATGAGAGGCATTGATCGTGTGGATAGTCAGAGCTGAAGTGAGTGCCACAAGAGGGCACAGGTCTATGGTGCTTGGGAGTAGGTACAGAGATGTCAGGGGTAGGTTTTTTGTTACACAGACGGTGGTGAGTGCTTAGAATGGGCTGCCGGCAATGCTGGTGGAGGCGGATACGATAGGGTCTTTTAAGAGACTTTTGGATAGGTACACAGAGCTTAGAAAAATAGAGGGCTATGGGTAACCCTAGTAATTTCTAAAGTAGGGACAATTTCGGCACAACATTGTGGGCCGAAGGGCCTGTATTGTGCTGTAGGTTTTCTATGTTTCTTTCTCCATGTGTGTCAGTGGAAGTAAGTGGGAATTTTCAGCAGTTTGTAATAACTTGTCTCAGATTCCTGCTGTTCGGATGCCGGCAGTAAGTCTCAGTCAATTGAGATCTGTGTTTTATTTATTTCAGGAGGAAGCTCGTCGGAAGAGGAGGTAGGACATGGTCTTGACTGAAACTCTGGATGGATTTGTAAAATAGTTCAAATATCACTGATGCTCAGTTTATAACCAGCTGTATCATATTTACAGGATCAGTGATGAACTCCAGACCTTGTCAGTGACAGATGGTGCTCTACTGGTTGAAAAGTTCGCTCATCCCTATTTGCTCGACATAGCGTCGGAAGAAGTGTTCGACAGCATTAAGCGAGGTAAAACATACAGATTCATTTCTCTTTGTTTATGAGACACAATTAAGTTATAATTCGACGCAAAATATGACTGTAATAATAGGGTTGAAGGGGATCTAGAGACAATAAGACATAGGAGCAGAATTAGTCTATTTGACCCATCTTTGAACATCCTTTGAACCCCCTCCAATGCCATCACATCTTTTCTCAGATCAGGAGCCCTAAACTGTTCACAATACTCAAGGTGAGGCCTCACCAGTACCTTATAAAGCCTCAGCAACACATCCCTGCTCTTGTATTCTAAATCTCTTTAAATCAAATGCTAACATTACATTTGCCTTCCTCACCACTGACTCAGCCAGCAAGTTAACCTTCAGGTTGTTCTGCACAAGGACTCCCAAGTCTCATTTGCATCTCTGATTTTTGGATTTTCTCCCCACTTAGAATACAGTCTGCAGATTTATTTCTCCTACCGAAGTGCATGACCATGCATTTTCCAACATTGTATTTCATTTGCTTCTTTCTTGCCCATTCTCCTAATCTGTCTTAGTCCTTCTACATCCTACCTATTTCCTCAACACTACCTTCCTCTCCATCAATTTTTGTATCATCTGCAAACTTGGCAACAAAGCCATCTATTCCATCATCTAAATCATTGATATACAGCATAAAAAGAATCGGCCCCAACACCGACCCCTGTGGAACAACACTAGTTACTGGCAGCCAATGAGAAAATGATCCTTTTATTCCAAGTCACTGCCTCCTACCAATCAGTCAACTCTTTAAACATGTCAGTAACTTTCCTGGCTCTTAACTTGGTAGCAGCATCGTGTAGCACCTTGTCAAAAGCCTTCTGGAAGTCCATTTATACAACATCCCCTTCATCTATCTCGTCATGTAATCTCGTCAAAGAATTCCAACAGGTTCGTCATGTAATCTCGTCAAAGAATTCCAACAGGTTCGTCATGCAAGATTTTCCCTGAAGGAAACCATGCTGACTTTGTCCTATCTTGTCCAGTGTCACCAAGTACTCCATAACCTCAACCTTAACAATTGACTCTAACATCTTCCCAACCACTGAGGTCAGGTGAACTGGTCATAATTTCCTTTCTGCTGCCTTCCTCTTTTAAAGAATGGAGTGGCATTTGCAATTTTCCAGTCGTCTGAAAGATAGTTTCAAATGCAATGTTAGCATTCATTTCAAAAGGTCTAAAATACAAGAGCAAGGACAATGGCCACTCCACTTGTCCCTTCCGTACTTTTAAACAAGCGTTGCCAACCTGCGAGGAACCTCGCCGCTGAGGCCTGCTCCTGCCGCTGATTGGGCCGTCAGAATGAGGCCGAACGCCTGTGAAGCTCTTCTTTTAAACAAGCGTCGCCAACCTGCTGGAACCTCGTCACTGTGGCCTGTTCCTGCCACCAATCGGGTCATCGGAATTGAAGTTAATTCCAGCACCAACCCCACCTGTCAGGAAGCATCACTGTCACATGGTCAGCTGGAGATGTCAAATCCCTGAACAGACTGACACAGGGGCAACATACAACCAATACACGGCACTGTTATCCACTGCATCCTGATCCCATTCACACTGGACAAATACACCAATGCATGAGTTTGAATCCCAACACAGTAGCTCTTGAATTAACATTCAATGAATGATATTAAAGGGGATAAAATCTGGTATCACTGTGGTGACAGGGATTGTCAGAAAAATACACCAGTCCTTCGTGCCACTCACCCTGTCTGACCTGTCCGTGACCGCAGTCTGATTGACTCAGCTCTGCCCCCTGCTGGACACATAAGTCTCACTGTTGTTATCAAACCACCACATTGAAGCATCGTCAGACTGAGCCCGGACTCACCGATCAGCATTGACCTTGGTGAACGATTGGAGAAGATCATGTAACCAGCCTGGCAAATCTCCCTCACACACATGCACAAGCACGATTGATAGATTGTAGTCAGAGCCTCAGCATTGCACAGCATTACACACGCACACGCACACACACACACACCAACAAGTGATAACTACCCAGACGCACCAGTAGACTGGGACACAGCGTCAGAGACACAGACACCACCTTTATTCAACCTGCCTGTTTTTGTGGCACTGAACTGCCCTCTGGACTGACGTCACACCAACAGTTCACAGACAGACTCCAGGGTGAGATTCCTCGGGAGGATGATCTGGGAAGGGGTTTGGTAGATGTTGAACCCATGGCCCAACTCATCCATCCGGGCTAAGATGTCTTCTTGAGTAAGTCCCATTTCCGTATGTTTGGCCCATATCCCTCTAACCATTTCCTATCTGTGTACCTGTCTAAATTTATTTGAACATATTTTAAATATTTTAATGTTTGAAATTAAACCATAGACCATAAGACTAAGATATAGGAGCAGAATTAGGCCATTTGGCCCATCAAGTCTGCTCCGCCATCTCATCGTAGCTGATCCAATTTTCCTCTAAGCTGGAATCTCCTGCCATCTCCCCATATCCCCTCATGCCCTGACCAATCAAGAATCTATCAACCTCTCACTTAATTATACATAAAGACTTGGCCTTCACATCAGCTTGTGGCAAAGAATTCCACAGATTCACCACTCTCTGGCTAAAGAAATTCCTCCACATCTCCGTCCTGAAAGGATGCTTCCCCATTGTGAGACTGTGTCCTCTGGTCTTGGACTCTCCCACCATAGGAAACATCCTCTCCATATCCACTCTATCAAAGCCTTTCACCGTTCGATAGGTTTCAATGAGATCACCCCTCATTCTTCTGAATTCCAGTGAATACAGGCCCAGAGCCCTCAAACGCTGCTCATATGACAAGCCATTCAACCTCAAATCATTTTCATGAACCTCGTTTGAACTCTCTCCAGTTTCAGCTCATCCTTTCTGAGATAAAGGGCCCAAACCTGCTCACAATACTCCAAATGAGGCCTGACCAGTGCTTTATAAAGTTTCAACATTACATCCTTGCTTTTATGTTCTAGTCTTCTTGAAATGAATCCTAACATCACATTTACCCTCGTCGCCACAGACTCAATCTGCAAATTAACATTTCGGGAATCCTGCACAAGGACTCCCAAGTCCCTTTGCACCTTAGTTTTTTAATATTTTCTCACAATTTAGAAAATAGTCAAGCCTTACATTTCTTCTACCAAAGTGCATGACCAACACTTCCCAACATTGTATTCCATCTGCCATTTCTTTGCCTATTCTCCAAAACTGTCAAAGTCCTTCTGTAGCTTCTCTACTTCCTCAAAAGTACCTGCCCTTCCACCTATCTTCAGATCGTCTGCAAACTTTTCAACAAAGCCATCAATTCTATCATCCAAATAATTGACTTACAATGCAAAAAGAATCAGTCCCAACACGGACCACTGTCGAACACCACTAGCCACTGACAGCCAGCCAGAAAAGGCTCCCCTTATTCCCACTCTTTGCCTCCTACCAATCAGCCACTGCTTTGTCCGTGCTAGGATCTTTCCTGTAATACCGTGGGCTTGTAGCTTGTTAAGTAGCCTCATGTGTGGCACCCTGTCAAAGGCCTTCTGAAAATCCAAATATACAACATCAACTGATTCTAAAAACGCAAATGTTTTTGCGTTTTCCCTCCTGGCACTTATCCGTGTAAGCGGAACAAGTGCTACACATGCCCTTACACTTCCTCCCTTACCACCATTCACGGCCCCAAACAGTCCTTCCAGCTGAGGCAACACTTCACCTGTGAGTCGGCTGGGGTGATATACTGCGTCCGGTGCTCCCGATGTGGCCTTTTATATATTGGCGAGACCCGACGCAGACTGGGAGACCACTTTGCTGAACACCTACGCTCTGTCTGCCAGAGAAAGCAGGATCTCCCAGTGGCCACACATTTCAATTCCACATCCCATTCCCATTCTGACATGTCTATCTACGGCCTTCTCTACTGTAAAGATGAAGCCACACTCAGGTTGGAGGAACAACACCTTATATTCCGTCTGGGTAGCCTCCAACCTGATGGAATGAACATCGACTTCTCTAACTTCCGCTAATGCCCCACCTCCCCCTCGTACCCCATCTGTTACTTATTTTTATACACACATTCTTTCTCTCACTCTCCTTTTTCTCCCTCTGTCCCTCTGAATATACCCGTTGCCCATCCTCTGGGTCCCCCCCCCCCGCCCCCCAGTCTGTCTTACCGGACCTCTTGTCCCATGATCCTCTCGTATCCCTTTTGCCAATCACCTGTCCAGATCTTGGCTCCATCCCTCCCCCTCCTGTCTTCTCCTATCATTTTGGATCTCCCCCTCCCCCTCCAACTTTCAAATCCCTTACTCACTCTTCCTTCAGTTAGTCCTGATGAAGGGTCTCGGCCTGAAATGTCGACTGTACCTCTTCCTAGAGATGCTGCTTGGCCTGCTGTGTTCACCAGCAACTTTGATGTGTGTTGCATCAACTGATTCTCCTTTGTTTATCTGGCTTGTTATTTCTTCAAAGAATTCCAACAGATTTGTCAGGCAAGATTTTCCCTTGAGGAAACCGTGTTGACTACGGCCTATTTTATCATGTGCCTCCAAGTACCCTGACACCACCACCTCAATAATCAACTTCAACATCTTCCCAGCCACTGAGGTCAGACTAACTGGCCCAGAGTTTCCTTTATTCTGCCTCTCCCTTCTTGAACGGTGAAGTGACCTTTGCAATTTTCCACTCTTCCAGAACCATTCCAGAATCTAGTGATTCTTGAAGGATCATTACGAATGCCTCCACGATCTCTTCAGCCACCTCTTTCAGAACTCTGGCATGTTCACCATCTAGTCCAGGTGACAGCTACCTTAAGATCTTTAAGGTTCCCAAGAGCTTTCTGTCTAGTAATGGCAACTTCACACACATCAATCCCCCTGACATCTGGAACTTCCATCATCCTGCTCGTCTCTTCCACAGTGAAGACTGATGCAAAATATTTCTTTAGTTCATCCACCCTTTCATTGTCCCCCATTACTACCTCTCCAGCCTTGTTTTCCAACAGTCTGATATCCACACTTGCCACTCTCTAATCCAGAAATTAGCATCTCCTGCGTACTAATTTCTGATTGCTGCCTGTGACACACGCCACTGAGGGTAGAAACAGGATGATTTGGCAGATAAATGTGTGGCTGAGAAGCTGGTGCAGGGACAGGGCTTCAGGTTCTTGGATCTCTTCTGGGGGAGGTATGACATGATCAATAGTGATGGGTTGCACCTGAACCCGAGGGGGACCAATATTCTCGCAGGCAGGTTTGTTAGAGCTGTTGGGGAGGGTTTAAACTAATTTGGCAGAGGGGTGGGAACTGGAGTGAAGGGACTCATGATAGGATGGATGGTAAAAATGTAAAGACAGCGTGCAGTCAGACTGTCAAGAAGGACAGGCAGGTGATGGGACTCAGTTGCAGCCAACAGGCTGAGTATCAAAACATTAGGGATGCAGAATCAGAAAGGACAGCAAATACGTCCTCAAGGTGTTGTATCTAAATGCACGTAGTATAAGAAATAAAGTGGATGATCTTGTTGCACGATTGCAGATTGCCGGGTATGATGTTGTAGCCATCACTGAATTGTGGCTGAAGGATGATTGTAGTTGGGACCTGACTGTCCAAGGTTACACGTTATATCGGAGTGATAGGAAGGTAGACAGAGGGGGTGGTGTGGCTCTACTGGTAAAGAATGGCATCAAATCAGTAGAAGAATGTGACACAGGATCGGAAGATGTTGAATACTTGTGGGTTGAGTTAAGAAACTGCAAGGGTAAAAGGACGTTGATGGAAGTTATAAACAGGCTTCCCAACAGAGCTGGGAGGTGGACCACAGATTACAACAGGAAATAGAAAAGGCGTGTCAAAAGGGCAATGTTATGGTAGTCATGGGAGACTTTAACATGCAGGTCGATTGGGGAAAATCAGGTTGGTAATGGATCTCAAGAGAGTGAGTTTGTTGAATGCCAAAGAGATGGCTTTTTAGAGCAGTATGTGATTGAGCCTACAAGGGAATCAGCTATACTAGATTGGCTGTTATGTAATGAAACCGAGGCGATTAGGGAGCTTAAGGTAAAAGAACGCTTCGGAACCAGTGATCACAGTATGATTGAGTTAACTTGAAATGTGATAGGGAGAAAGTGAAGTCTGATGTAGCAGTATTCAGTGGAGTAAGGGAAATTACAGTGGTATGAGAGAGGAGCTGGCCAAAGTAGATTGGAAAGAGCTGCTGGCAGGGATGTCAGCAGAGTAACAATGGTTTGCGTTTCTGGGAAAAATGAGGAAGCTGCAGGACATGAGTATTTCTTCATTTCCTCCAACAGTGGAGAAATACTCAAATGGTAAAATAGTCCAACCATGTCTGACAACGGAAGTCAAAGCTATTGAAAAAGCAAAAGAGAGGGCATACAACAAAGCAAAAATTAGTGGGATGATAGTGGATTGGGAAGTTTTTAAAAACCTACAGAGAGCAACTGAAAAATCATTGGAGGGGAAAAGATGAAATATGAAAGCAAGCTTGCAAATAATATCAAAGTGGATGGTAGAAGTTTTTTCCAAGTATGTTAACATTAAAAGAGAAATATGTCCCAGAGTGGATATAGGACCACTAGAAAATGAGGCAGGAGAAATTATAACAGGGGACAAGGAGATGGCAGATGAACTAAATGACTATTTTGCATCACTCTTCTCTGTGGAAGACACTAGCAGTATGCCTGATGTTGTGTGTGAAGGAAGAGAAGTGGGTGCAGTTACTGTTACAAGAGAGAAGGTGCTCAAAAAGCTGAAAGACCTAAAGGTTCATAAGTCACCCGGACCAGATGAACTGCACCCTAGGGTTCTGAGTGAGGTAGTGTTAGAGATTGTGGTGGCATTAGAAATGACCTTTCAAAAATGATTGGACTCTGGCATGGTGCCAGAGGACTGGAAAATTGCCAATGTCATTCCACTCTTTAAGAAAGGAGGAAGGCAGCAGAAAGGAAATTATAGACCAGTTAGCCTGACCTCAGTGGTTGGGAAGATGTTCAAGTCAATTGTTAAGGATAAGGTGATGGGGTACCTGATGACACAGGACAAGATAGTATAAAGTCAGCATGGTTTCCTTTTGGGAAAATCCTGCCTGATGTACCTGTTGGAATTCTTTGAGGAGATCACAAGAAGGATAGATAAAGGGGATGTTGTGGATGTTGTATATTTGGACTTTCAGTAAGGCCTTTGACAAGGTGCCACACATGAGGCTGCTTCCCAAGTTAAGAGCCTGTGGTATTACAGGGAAGTTACTAACATGGATAGAGCATTGGCTGATTGGTAGTAGGCAGTGAGTGGGAATAAAAGGATCCTTTTCTGGTTGGCTGCCAGTGACTGGTGGTGTTCTGCAGGGGTCGGTGTTGAGACCACTTCTTTTTATACTGTGTATCGATGATTTAGATGATGGAATAGATGGCTTTGTTGCCAAGTTTGCAGATGATATGAAAATTGGTGGATGGGCAGATAGTGTTGAGGAAACAGGTAGGATGCAGAAGGATTCGGGCAGATTAGGAGAATAGGCAAGAAAGTGGCAAATGAAATACAATGTTGGAAAATGCATGGTCATGCACATTGGTAGTAGAAATAAATGCGTAGACTATTTTCTAAATGGAGAGAAAATCCAAAAATCTGAGATGCACAAGGACTTGGGAGTTCTTGTGCAGAACACCCTAAAGGTTAACTTGCAAGTTGACTCAGTGGTGAGGAAGGCAAATGCCATGTTAGCATTAATTTCAAGAGGTCTAGAATACAAGAGCAAAGATGTGATGCTGAGGCTTTATAAGGCACTGGTGAGGCCTCACATTGAGTATTGTGAACAGTTTTGGACTCCTCAAGATGTATGGCATTGGAGAGGGTCCAGAGGAGGTTCACAAGGATGATTCCAGGAATGAAAGGATTATCATACAAGGAACGCTTGATGGCTCTGGGTCTGAATTTCAGAAGGATGAGGGCGGGATCTCATTGAAACCTTTCGAATGTTGAAAGGCCTAGACAGAGTAGGTGTGGAAAGGATGTTTCCCACTCTGGGAGAGTCCAGGACAAGAAGGCACAGCCTCAGGTTAGAGGGGCACCCTTTCAGAACAGAGATGCGGAAAAATTTCTTTAGCCAAAGGGTGGTGAGTTTGTAGACTTTGTTGCCACATGCAGCTGTGGAGGCCAGGTCGTTGGTGTATTTAAGGCAGAGATTGCTAGGTTCTTGAATGGACGTGGGGTTGAGGAGTAGATTTAAAAAAAAAAAAAAAAAAAAAAAAAAAAAAAGGATCAGCCATGAGTGAATGTCGCAGCAGAATTGACGGGCAGATGGCCTAATTCTGCTCCTGTGTCTTATGGTCTTTCACTCTTTATGTATCTGAAGAAACATTTGTTAACCTTTTTAATATTATTGGCTAACTTAATTTTGTATTCCATCTTTACCTTCCTTATTACTTTTTAGTTGCCTTCTGTTGATTTCAAAAGTTTCCCAATCCTCCAATTTCCCACAAATTTTTTTTGCTCTTTTATGTGCCCTTTCTTTGGCTTTTATGTTGGCTTTGACTTGTTAGCCACAGTTATATCATCTTGCCTTTAGAATACTTCTTCTTTGGGATGTAGAAACATAGAAAGCCTACAGTACAATACAGGCCCTTCAGCCCACAAAGCTGTGCCAAACATGTCCTTATCTGAGAATTTACCGAGGGTTACCCATAGCCCTCTATTTTTCTAAGATCCATGTACCTATCCAGAAGTCCCTTAAACAACCCTATCTTATCTGCCTCCACCACCATCGCTGGCAGCCCATTCCATGCACCCACCACTCTCTGCATTAAAAAAAACTTAACCCTGACATCTCCTCTGTACCTACTTCCAAGCACCTTAGAACTCTGCCCTCTCGTGTTAGCCATTTCAGCCCTGGGAAAAAGCCTCTGACTATCCACATGATCAATGCCTCTCATCATCTTATACACCTCTATCAGGTCACCTCTCATCCTCCGTCGCTCCAAGGAGAAAAGGCCGAGTTCACTCAATCTGTTCTCATAAGGCATGCTCCCCAATCCAGGCAACATCTTTGTAAATCTCCTCTGTACCATTACAATGGTTTCCACATCCTTCCTGTAGTGAGGCAACCAGAACTGAGCACAGTACTCCAAGTGGGGACTAACCAGGGTCCTATATAGCTACAATATTACTTCTCAGCTCCTAAACTCAATCCCTTTGTTGATGAATGCGAATGAACTGTATGCCTTCTTAACCACAGAGTCAACCTGCACATCAGCTTTGAGCATCCTATGGACTCGAACTCCAAGATCTCTCTGATCCTCCAGACTGCCAATAGACTTACCATTAATACAGGTTTCCCCCGCCATCCGAAGGTAAAGCGTTCCCAAGAAATGGTTCGTAAGCCGAAATGTCTTAAAGCGAAGAAGCAATTACCATTTATTTATATGGGAAAACTTTTGTGAGTGTTCGCAGATCCAAAAATAACCTACCAAATCATGCCAAATAACACATAAAACCTAAAATAGCAGTAACATATAGTAAAAGCAGGAATGATATGATAAATACACAGCCTATATAAAGTAGAAATACTTTTCCACAATCATTACTGAACTGTTCTCCGTAGCGAAAATCTCACGCAAACGCCGTCGACAGAAAATCTCACGCAAGTGCTGTTGGCAAGAACACTCTCTCCAGTAACCTTTAAGCTATGAAGCTGCCAAATCATACCAAATAACACGTAAAAATACTCAGCCTATATAAAGTAGAAATAATGTATGTACAGTGTAGTATCACTTATGGGAATCGGGAAGATAGCTTGCCGAGCACAGGGATGATGGTGTGTTAGACTGAGTCGTCGCAGGTTGGGTGGTGTAGTGGTCCCCACCCTCCAGGCCGCTGAGCGATACATTGCCGCGAGGCACGCAGGGGTCCAGCGGTAGCCAGGAGGTACACAGCACATATGTCAATATGAGTGGAAGTCAGGAACAGGAAGGGAACAGTTACTCTATTGGGGGTATTCTATAGGCCCCCTGGTAGCAGCAGAGATACAGAGGAGCAGATTGGGAGGCAGATTTTGGAAAGGTGCAAAAATAACAGGGTTGTTATCATGGGTGACTTTAACTTCCCTAATATTGATTGGCACCTGATTAGTTCCAAGGGTTCAGAATGGGCAGAGTTTGTTAAGTGTGTCCAGGACGAATTCCTGTCACAGTATGTGGACAGGCCGACCGGGAGAATGCCATACTAGATCTAGTACTAGGTAATGAACCGGGTCAGGTCACAGATCTCTCAGTGGGTGAGCATCTGGGGGATAGTGACCACCGTTCCCTGGCCTTTAGCATTATCATGGAAAAGGATAGAATCAGAGTGGACAGGAAAATTTTTAATTGGAGAAAGGCAAATTATGAGGCTATAAGGCTAGAACTTCCGGGTGTGAATTGGGATGATGTTTTTGCAGGGAAATGTACTATGGACATGTGGTCGATGTTTAGAGATCTCTTGCAGGATGTTAGGGATAAATTTGTCCCAGTGAGGAAGATGAAGAATGGTAGGGTGAAGGGACCATGGGTGACAAGTGAGGTGGAAAATCCAGTCAGGTGGAAGAAGGCAGCATATATGAGGTTTAGGAAGCAAGGATCAGATGGGTCTATTGAGGAATATAGGGAAGCAAGAAAGGAGCTTAAGAAGGGGGTGAGAAGAGCAAGAAGGGGGCATGAGAAGGCCTTGGCGAGTAGGGTAAAGGAAAACCCCAAGGCATTCTTCAATTATGTGAAGAAAAAAAGGATGACAGGAGTGAAGGTAGGACTGATTAGAGATAAAGGTGGGAAGATGTGCCTGGAGGCTGTGGAAGTGAGTGAGGTCCTCAATGAATACTTCTCTTTGGTATTCACCAATGAGAGGGAACTTGATGGTGAGGACAATATGAGTGAGGTTGATGTTCTGGAGCATGTTGATATTAAGGGAGAGGAGGCATTGGAGTTGTTAAAATACATTAGGACAGCTAAGTCCCTAGGGCCTTACGGAATATTCCCCAGGCTGCTCCATGAGGCGAGAGAAGAGATTGCTGAGTCTCTGGCTAGGATCTTTATGTCCTCGTTGTCCACGGGAATGGTACCGGAGGATTGGAGGGAGGTGAATGTTGTCCCCTTGTTCAAAAAAGGTAGTAGGGATAGTCCGGGTAATTATAGACCAGTGAGCCTTACGTCTGTGGTGGGAAAACTGTTGGAAAAGATTCTCAGAGATAGGAACTATAGGCATTTAGTGAATCATGGTCTGATCAGGGACAGTCAGCATGGCTTTGTGAAGGGCAGATCGTATCTAACAAGCCTGATAGGGTTCTTTGAGGAGGTGACCAGGCATATAGATGAGGGTAGTGCAGTGGATGTGATCTATATGGATTTTAGTAAGGCATTTGACAAGGTTCCACATGGTTGGCTTATTCAGAAAGTTGGAAGGCATGGGATCCAGGGAAGTTTGGCCAGGTGGATTCAGAATTGGCTTGCCTGCAGAAGGCAGAGGGTGGTGGTGGAGGGAGTACATTCAGATTGGAGGATTGTGACTAGTGGTGTCCCACAAGGATCTGTTCTGGGACCTCTACTTCTCGTGATTTTTATTAACGACCTGGATGTCAGGGTAGAAGGGTGGGTTGGCAAGTTTGCAGACGACACAAAGGTTGGTGGTGTTGTAGATAGTGTAGAGGATTGTCAAAGATTGCAGAGAGACATTGATAGGATGCAGAAGTGGGCTGAGAAGTGGCAGATGGAGTTCAACCCGCAGAAGTGTGAGGTGGTACACTTTGAAAGGACAAACTCCAAGGCAGAGTACAAAGTAAATGGCAGGATACTTGGTAGTGTGGAGGAGCAGAGGGATCTCGGCGTACATGTCCACAGATCCCCAAAAGTTGCCTCACAGGTGGATAGGGTAGTTAAGAAAGTTTATGGGGTGTTAGCTTTCATAAGTCGAGGGATAGAGTTTAAGAGTCGCGATATAATAATGCAGCTCTATAAAACTCTGGTTCGGCCACACTTGGAGTACTGTGTCCAGTTCTGGTCACCTCACTATAGGAAGGATGTGGAAGCATTGGAAAGGGTACAGAAGAGACTTACCAGGATGCTGCCTGGTTTAGAAAGTATGCATTATGAACAGAGATTAAAGGAGCTTGGGTTTTACTCTTTGGAGAGAAGGAGGATGAGAGGAGACATGATAGAGGTGTACAAGATATTAAGAGGAATAGATAGAGTTTATAGCCAGTGCCTCTTCCCCAGGGCATCACTGCTCAATACAAGAGGACATGGCTTTAAGGTAAGGGGTGGGATGTACAAGGGGGATATTAGAGGAAGGTTCTTTACTCAGAGAGTGGTTGGTGCGTGGAATGCACTGCCTGAGTCAGTGGTGGAGGCAGATACACTACTGAAGTTTAAGAGACTACTAGACAGGTATATGGAGGAATTTAAGGTGGGGGCTTATATGGGAGGCAGGGTTTGAGAGTTGGCACAACATTGTGGGCTGAAGGGCCTGTATTGTGCTGTACTATTCTATGTTCACATCTTTAAGAAAAAAGCCGAAATAAACAAGCTAATTAATTAGGTGCCGTCCGACACGTAATTGTCAGCCCAGATCAGTGCTGATTTTCAATTGCGTCATCTCTGCTTGTAGAATCTTGCTTGTCCTGGCCTCACCAGCATGTTGCACGGAGAGCAATCCTGAGATCACAACCCTGGGGGTCCTGCCCTTTAACTCAGCACCTTATGCCTTAAACTCCCTTTGCAGAAACTCGTCACTCATCCTACCCATGTCAGTGGTACCAATATGGAGCACAACTTCTGGCTGTTCACCCTCACACTTAAGAATGCTGAGGACTCAATCCGAGATATCCCGGACCCTGTTACCCGGGAGGCAACATCCTATCTGGGAATCTCGTTCTCGCCCACAGAGCCTCCTGTCCTTTTCCCCAACTAACAAATCCCCTGTCACCACCGCATGCCTCTTCTCTCCCTTCCCTTCTGAGTCACAGAGGCAGACTCAGTACCAGGGACCCGACCACTGTGACTTTCCTCTGTTCGGTTGTTCCCCCCCCAGACAGTATCCAAAATGATATACCTGTTGTTGAGGGGGATGGCCACAGTGGTACTCTGCACTGGCTCCTTAAACCCCTTTCCCTTCCTGACTGTCTCCCAAATGATCCGGAGTTCATCCAGTTCCAGCTACAACTCCTTAACGTGGTTTGTCAGAAGCTGCAGCTGGATGTACATCTCACAGTTGTAGTCCTCCGGGACACTGGAGGTCTCCCTGCCTTCCCACATCCCACAAGAGGAGCATTTGACTATCCTGCCTGGCATCTCTACCGTCCTAGCTGAGCAGATAAAAAGAAGAGAAGGAAAAAATTTGAGCTTTTCTTTCCTTTGTATTCCCTGTGCGAAGCCTCTTTTCACTGAAGCCTCAAGATCACCACTCTGATGATGTCCACTCAGACGATCGCTGCTGTGTTTGCCTGTCTTCCTTTAATTTGCTCTTCCTAATCAATCCCAGATGCCGATTGGTCACTGGTTGTCCTGCACCTCCCTTAAAAAACCTTCCCCTCTCAACCTTCCCTCTCTGCCCTCTGGTTTTGGACTCACCCTTTGTGGGGGGGAAAAAGACCGTGAGCCTGCACCTTACGTCTGCCCCTCATGATTTTATATACCTCAAATAAGGGTCACCCCTCAACATCCATCGCTCCAGGGAAATAGCCTCAGCTTATCCAGTCTCCTTTTAACCCAAGCCCTCCAGCCATTGTTACAGCTTCCTGACCAGTGTAATGACATCTTCCTGTAGTCGGGGACCCAGAAATATACACAATACTCTGTGTGTGGTCTACGATCAACATCAAAGGCCTTACTGAAGATTATGTGGACAATGTCTACCACCCTGTCCTGGTCAATCCTCTCTGTCACCTCTTCAACAAACTGGAATTTGTGAGATGTGATTTTCCATGCACAACGCCATGCTGACTGTCCCTGATCTATCCTTGTCTTTTCAAATGCAGCAGGCAGGATGCAGGGAGGATGTTTCCCCTGTCTGAGGAGTCAAGGGTCAGGGGTCACTGTCTCAGGATGGGGTGGACCCTCAGAGGATGTTGTGTCTGGAATTCTCTGCACCGGAGACTGTGGTGTCTCAGTCATTCAGTTCATTTAAAGTCAGAGTTATCATTGTACAGTATTGAAATGGGCCCTTTGGCCCGTCAGCTCTGTTCTGACCTGTTTAGGTCAGTCTCCTTCTGTGCCTTGTCTATTGAAGTGTCTGTCTGAGTGTCTCGTAAATAGAGTGATTGTATCTGATTCCATCACCTCCTCTGGCAGCAAGTTCCAACATCAACCACTCACTGTTCAAATAAATTCACCTTTAAAGTCCTTCCTCTCACCTGAGACATGTGACCTGCCATCTGCTCAATCTACACCCTTCATTACATTATATATTTCTGTCAGATCACCCCTCAGCCCATCTACCTGCATTTAGCTCGTACCCTTCTAAACCTTCCCTGTCATCATTTCTCTGTCGCAGGCCTCAACTTCTCTTCTGTGTCAGTTCCACAGGGCCCTCAATTCCCCCGTGCTACAGAAGCTGATCGATCTCATTTTCCACCACATTACAGAAGCGAATGTGCTGCAGGTCCTAAAATGCAGAAATGTCGATAAACGCCAGGTCCTGATCAAGTGCATCCCAGGACATTGTGGGAAGCTCAGGACAAAAGTGTGGAGCCCTTTTGGAGATATGTGTGTCATTGATAGCTGTGGGTGGGGGGCTGAAAGACTGGAGGGTGACTAATGTAGAAACTTTATTGAAGGTAGGTGTTGGGAAAAGCCTGGGAAGTACGATGATTTACAGTACCAGTGACCCACGTTCACGTCCCATCACTGTCTGTCAGGAGTTTGTACGTTCTCCCCGTGTCTGTGTGGATTTCCTCCGGGTTCTCCAGTTTCACAGTCCAAACCCGCCCCGGTTGGCAGGTTAATTGGTTATTGTAAGTTGTCCCATGGTGAGGCTCGGATTAAGTCAGGGGTTGCTGGGCGGTGGGGGTCAAAGGGCCGGAAGGGCCTATTCCGTGCTGTATCTCAATAAATAAATTACAGCTGGTGAACGTGCAGTAGACATCGTCTCCATGGAGTTTAGCGAGGGATTTGACAAGGTAGCAGAGAGTTAGATCACATGGGATACAGTATGATCTGGAATAGGATACAGAATTGTCTGGGTGGAGTCCTGTGACCAGCGGTTGTGCTGCAGGGATCGGTGCTGGGTCCACTGTTTTTCATCATTCATATGAATGATTTGGAGAGAATGTAGGTGACATGTTTAGTAGGTTTGTGAAGGACTCTAAAATTGGTGGTTTCATGGACAGTGAGGAGGTTATTTATTTATTTAGATACAGTGTGAAACAGACCGTCCCAGACCAATGACCTGCTCCACCCAGCACCCCAACTATTTAAAACTAGCCTAATCACGGGGCAATGTACAATGACCATTTAACCTACAAACCGTTATGTCTTTGTACGAGCGTCACAGAGTGATAGAAACTAACAGCACAGGCCCTTCAGCCCACCTGGTCTGTACCGCAACATTTAAACTACCTGCTCCCATCGACCTGCACCGGGACCATCGTCCTCCAACTCCTGCCATCCATGTACCTGTCCAAACTTCTCTTAAATGTTTAAATCGAGCTTGCATGTATCACTTGCACTGGCAGCTCGTTCCACCTTCTCACAACCCTCGAAATGAAGAATTTTCCCCTCATGTTCCCCTTAAACTTTTCATCTTTCACCCATAACCAATGACCTCTGGTTGTATTCCCACCCAACCTCCGTGGAAAAAGCCTGCTTGCATTTATCCTATCTATACCCCTCATAATTTTGTATACCTCTATCAAATCTCCCCTCAGTCTTCTATGTAACAGGAATAAAGTCCTAAACTATTCAATCTTTCCTTATGACTCAGGTCCTCCAGTCCCAGCTACATCCCTGTAAATTTTACCTGTAACACCACTTTCGATGTACTCTGGACCTGTGTCCCCAAATCTGCTGCAGAACAGAGTCCTCAGTGCCCGACCATTCACTGTGTAAGACCTACACTGGGGTCTTACAGAAGTGCAACAGCTCACACTTGTCTGCATTAAATTCCAGCTGACACTTTTCAGCCCATTTTTCCAGCTGCTCCAGATCCCACTGCAAGTAATGATGGTCTTCCTCACTGTCCACTCCTCCCCAATCTGAGGGATGAATCAAGAGGACCCAGAGGAAACGCATGAGGTCACAGGGAGACCGTACAAACTCCTAACAGATGGTGTCGGAATTGATCTCTGAACTCCAGAACGTCCCGACGTGCAACAGTATTGTGTTATCCAATACATAACCCTGTTGCTCATGGTTTAGTCAACGATGAGATCTTGATGAATTGGGTCTCTGGGCCATTGGATGGAAATTGATTTTCATTCAGAGAGATGTGGGTGTTGCATTTTGGAAGGTAAACCAGGACAGGATTACACAGGAATCAGTGGGGCCCTGGAGGGTGTTGTGGATCAGAGAGACCAGGAGGTGATTGCCTTCATCAGTCAGAATACTGAGTACAGGAGCTGGGACGTCACTTTATGAGTGCACAAGACATTGGTAAGGCCACATTTGGAGCAGAGGGACACACACAAATTGCTGGAGGAACTCAGCAGGTCAGGCAGCATCTATGGATATGAATAAACACTCAATGATTTGGTCCAAGGTTTCGTGTGTGTTGCTTTGGATTTCCAGCATTGTCAGACTTTCTTGTCTTTATGATTTGGATCACTCTGTACAGGTCTAGTTATCTTTCTACAGGAAGGATCTCATTAACCTGAGCAGGTATAAAATGGATTTACAAGGATGTTATTGGGACTGGAGGGTTTGGGTTATAACGAGAGGCTGGACATTCTGGGTCTTTTCTCCTGGAGCTCAGGAGGCTGCCAAAGGAAACTGTAGAGGTGGATACAGTTACAATGATTTAAAGGATGTCTGGACAGGTATGGGGGTGGGAAAGGGTTAAAGGAATGATGGATAAAAACAGGCAAATGGATCTAGTTCATTAAAGTGAGTTGGTCAGCACAAATGAATTCTGCCTGACCTCCTCTTTAAATGCCTCCAGTGTTCACTCACCCCATCCTCATCTGGATCCAGTTGCTCCACCCCTTCCTCATACCCGTTTCCACTGCTTTCTCCCGTCTTTCTTTCCAATCTTGAGGTAAGGTCTCGGCTTGAAACATCGACTGTACATCTCCTTTAAGACATGCTGCTTGACCCGCTGAGATCCTCCAGAATTTCGTGTGTGTTGATCGGGAGACATCCGCTCTCCATGTTGGGGAAAAATCTCGGGAAGATGCTGATTGCTCAGCCGCTGTGTTTGGGTAAAATCCTGGGAAAGGGTCCTGTCGGCCACCCGACTGAGCCTGAGGCCGAGCGGCCTCTCCCCCGGTCCTGTCCCGGGACCGTGCTGCCTGAGTCTCCCCCCGATCCCCGGGGACTCTCTAATTCTCTGCTTCTCCCCCCAGTCTCTGTCACCCTGGATGTGGAAACGGCGCATCCGGAGCTCGAGGTGTCTAGGGATCGGAAGAGTGTGAGACGGACCGGGACCTGGAGGGATCTCCCTGACACCGGGAAGAGGTTCACAGACTGGCTTTGTGTGCTGGGATCGGAGGGATTCACATCGGGGAGACATTACTGGGAGGTGGAGGTGACGGGGAATCAGCGCTGGTATCTGGGAGTCGCCGCAGAGTCTGCGGAGAGGAAGAGACGGGTCAAACAGAAACCGCAGACCGGATTCTGGTTTCGGCTCTTTGGACGGTTCACACTGAGTCCGGAGACCGGATTCTGGATCATCAGGCGGTTTGATGACGAGATGAAGGTTTACACCTCCCCTCAGTCCCGTCTCCCTGCCGGTCCCATCCCCGGGAGGGTGGGAGTTTATCTCAGTTACCAGTCCGGGACAGTTTCATTTTACAACGCGGAGACCAAGTCCCATCTCCACACCTTCACTGGGAATAAATTCACGGGGAAACTTTATCCTTTCTTCCGGACTGGAAATGAAAACGAGTGGCTGAGAATCTGCTCCGGTTCCGCTCCGGGTCTGTAAACGGGTCGGGTCCGGGACCGGCGTCAGGAGTAAGTCAGTGTAAATATAAATGTGCGGAGAGTGAAATAAACACGATGTGAGAATTATCGATCCATTAATTTTAACTCGTTCACCGCATCCGTCAACGGGACAGAAACACCGCGGATTCAGCAGCAGCCGCGGGCGGCGGGTCCTGAGCTCCCCGGCTCCCCCGGGTGCTGAAGACCACTAGGACTGACAGGGTAACTGGGACAAGTGGTGGTGGTGCTGACTGGGAGAGGGAGGTCAGGGCGACTCTTGCGGAGCCGGGACATGTGATGGTAACAGGCTGGAGAATCTCAGCGTGTCGGGCAGCATCTATAGAGGGAAATGGATAATTGATACGTTGGTTCTGCGCCCTTCAGTTGGGCTGAAAAGAAAAGGAGAGGTGACCGGTGTGGAATGATGAAGAGAAGGGTGGGGTAAGAACTGGCGGGTGATGGGTGGATCCATGTGAGGGGGTGATAGACAGATGAGGGAGGGGTAGAGGGTGGACATGTGTCAGAAGCTGGGAGGTGAGAGGTGGCAGTGACAAAGATGATGGAATCTGTTGGGAGAGGAAAGTAGAGCCCAGAATAAACGGAAGGAGGTGGGGGGAGTGTTTGGGGGATGGGCAGATAGGGACTGTGGGGAGGAGGGGGAAGAGACAGGGTGAAAGGGGTTGGTTGATCAGGAGGACAGAGAGAATTAAAAAGGAAAAGTGACAGGGAGGGTGAGGGAGTAAATACGGGAAGTTTCAGAATTTGATGTTCATGCCGCTAGGTTGCAGGCTGCCCAGATGAATGAGACAAATAGAACTGGGATCCCAGCAGGATTCAGCTAGTTGGTTTCAAACCTATTTTTGTTTGAGGAGATGCAGGAAACGTGCATCACATCAGTCCGAATCCCTGGAGTTCGTATTCCATGCCAATTCCCTCTCCTGGAATCTCCACCTATCACCTGCCACCGTGTACATCTTCCTCACATTCCCCCACCTTTTCAATCTGACTTCTCCCCTTCCTTCCCAATCCTGCTGAAGGGTTTCAGCCCAAAACGCTGACTGTATTCCTTTCCATAGATGCCGCATTGCCTGCTGACTTCCCCACACAAAATGCTGGAGGAACTCAGCAGTCCAGGCAGAATTGATGGAACAAAGCACAGTCGAGGGTTTGGCCCGAGACCCTTCAGCAGAACTGGAGAAAAAACAAAGCTGAGGAGTAGATATAAAAGTTTGGGTGGAGGGGAGAGAGAAACACCAGGTGACAGGTGAAACCTGCAGGGAGAGGGATGAAGTAAAGAGCTGGGAAGAGATCAGTGAAAGAGACAGAAGGCCACGGAAGAAAGAAAAAGGGGGAGGAGCACCAGAGGGAGGCGATGGGTGGGCGAGGAGATCAGCTGAGGGAGGGAAAATGGTGAAGTAGGAAGGGTGGGGGGAGGGTTATTACTGGAAGTTGGAGAAATCGATATTCATGCCATCAGGTTGGAGGCTACCCAAACGGAATATAAGCTGTTGTTCCTCTAACCTAAGTGTGGCCACATCACGACAGTAGAGGAAGTCATTGGTGCACATATCGGAATGGGAATGGGAAGTGGAATTAAAATGAGTGGCCACTGGGAGATACCACTTGTTCTGGTGGACGGAGTGTAGGTGCTCGGTGAAGTGGTCTCCCAATCAACGTCGGGTCTCACAGATATACAGGAGGCTACACTGGGAGCACAGAACACAGTAAATGACCGCAACAGAAGTGTCACCCATTTTAATTCCACTTCCCATTCCCATTCCAGTACGTCATCTCCCAGTGACCACCCATTTGAATCGAGAGAGATAAATATTAATTATCCTATGGTCGCCAACCAGTCCATCACAATCGACCAGTCGATCTTTGAGACTTTCCCAGTAGATCCTGAAGAAAAAAAATGAAAAATGAGCACGGGGCAGAAAAGACCAGAAATAAAACCCCACAACCCCAGAAACAACCTCTCTTTACAAACAGCGGGAGTATTGCTATATTACCAATATCCTCATTGGTGTTAACTTACCTTTATAATGCTCACATTACCACATTTCTCCCCCTTTAAATTCCAACATTCCCCAAATGTAAAAGAACTGGGAAACAAAAAGCAGTGGTGTCATTAGCTTGCGTACCCCTGAAACTTATACTAGTATCTCAGTAACAGTTTACCAATACAAAACACCTGAAAAATGTGGCAGATTCAACATTCAGTCTAACAAAGGAAACTGTCCATTGAAATATTCAGTCTGTCAGGAGGTTTGCGAGGGCGCTGTGCTGCAACAGATGAAAATTATTAGATCTTCTATTTGTAAGTACGGAGCTGTCTTACTGACAGACACCTCTCACACTGGATGGCTGTAGTTATGAGCCAAATTTCAGGGAACTAGCAGAAAGTATTCAGCCCCAGAAATCACACTGAGTGCAACAGTCAATTTTTATTGCTTTATTTTTCGTGTTGAAATAAAATTAAATAATGAAACACTGAATTAAAGGTGTTGTTATGTGAGCATTATAAAAATAGGTAATACTAATTAGGATAATGGTCATATAACAACACTCCTGCTACAGAAAGCTGTTTGTAAAGAGAGGTTGTTTCCGGGGTTGCGTGGTAGATACAGAAGACAGGAAACTGTGTGGACGAAGTTAAGACTGGGGCACTGTGCATTAAACAAAACATTGAAAATGATCGGGAAACACCAGACAGGATTGTGTGAGGAATGTCAGGAAGAGGAGTCAGTAGACCATGTAGTTCTGAGTTGCAGGAAGTATGGGATACAGAGAGAGATGACGAGAATTAATCTTAGGGAATTGGGGATGCAGGAATTCACATTAAAAGGTTTGCTGGACATGGGTGAGAGAGCACAGATCAGGGTATTTTTCGTGTTTTTAAGGGACATGGTTTTTTTTATATAGGATATGATGGATAAACAGGAATAGGGTACTAGGAAGGCCATAGATGGGAGGATAAAGTGGAGGGTAGGGTATATATGTGCAAACAACAGGAATTCTGCAGATGCTGGAAATTCAAGCAGCACAGATCAAAGTTGTTAGTGAACGCAGCAGGCCAGGCAGCATCTCTAGGAAGAGGTACAGTCGACGTTTCAGGCCGAGACCCGTCGTCAGGACTAACTGAAGGAAGAGTTAGTAAGAAATTTCAAAGTGGGAGGGGGAGGGGGAGATCCAAAATGATAGGAGAAGACAGGAGGGGGAGGGATGGAGCCAAGAGCTGGACAGGTGATTGGCAAAGGGGATATGAGAGGATCATGGGACAGGAGGTCCGGGGAGAAAGACAAGGGGGAGGGGGGGGGTAAAAAACCCAGAGGATGGGCAAGGGGCATAGTCAGAGGGCATAGCCATAGTCAATGTTCATGCCAGCCTTAGCGGAAGTTGAACATTGACTTCTCTAACTTCCGCTAATGCCCCACCTCCCCCTCATACCCCATCCGTTATTTATTTTTATACACACATTCTTTCTCTCACTCTCCTTTTTCTCCCTCTGTCCCTCTGACTATACCCCTTGCCCATCCTCTGGGTTTCCCCCTGCCCTTGTCTTTCTCCCCAGACCTCCTGTCCTATGATCCTCTCATATCCCTTTGCCAATCACCTGTCCAGCTCTTGGCTCCATCCGTCCCCCTCCTGTCTTCTCCTATCATTTCGGATCTCCCCCTCCCCCTCCAACTTTCAAATCTCTTGACTAACTCTTCCTTCAGTTAGTCCTGACGAATGGTCTCGGCCTGAAACGTTGACTGTACCTCTTCCTAGAGATGCTGCCTGGCCTGCTGCGTTCACCAGCAACTTTGATGTGTGTTGAGGGTATACATGTGTGTGTGATTGGGTGAAGGGATTCAGAATGGAAGTCTCTCGCTTATTCCGGAGCAGGAGGTGGCGGTAATGCACCATTAAGCTGGGTGCCAACCGCCGTAAAACAAGACGGAGAAGAAAAGGAAGAAAGGGTTGTGGGATTTTACTTACAGTCTTTTTTGCCCGGTGCGCTTCCGTGAGTCGAGGTCGATCTTGCTTTTCACTAAGGCCGAGGTAGGGAATCTTGGGCTTAAAAAGGTTGGCGACCACTATGTTAATAGAATACTAACCTTAATAAACAATGTTTAACAATATTGTTAAGAACAGATTTATATGGATGACACCACACGGAATGTAGTAGCTTAAGTCGCTCATTTTTCAAGGACATTCGGTGGCAGTAAATGTTGGTCCTGCTGTTGGAGCCCACATTCCGTAAACAATAAATTCTTGCCCCTGTCCCCCACCGCCACTGAGAGTTGCCTCATTTTCTTTCCGCTCCTCCTGCTGTACCAGTTCCCGCCAGCAGGTGGGGATCCTGCTCCGTGAAACTGCGCAGGTCTCTGGGCCGCCCGTCACCGCCACCCTGTGGTTAAATGTGGCACTGCAATGAACTGAACTCCAAACATCCATCATTAATGAAAACTATGTACAGTAATGTCATTTCCAGTACACAAGTGTAAACGAGAGCGAAATAATTGTCACTCCGGATCCGATTCAGCTAAGAAAAAGCGCAAAACATAAAGAACGATTGAGCAACGGCCAATCGGCGATCCGAAGCATGAGAAATCGTTCAGTGACGTGAGGCTTCAGTCAGAGAAAGAAAAAAGCTGTAGGTAGATTTTATTCCCTTCACAGTTTATTGATTGTTTTTCCTTTATATTTGTTCAGTTAGGATTGCTGGGCAGGATAGTACAATGCTCTTCTTGGTAGTTTGTGGGAAGGCAGGGAGATCTTTAGTGTCCCTGACAACTTCACCTGCGAGAAGTGCATCCAGCTGCAGCTTCTAGCAATCCACGGTAAGGAGTTGAACCTGGAACTGAATGAACACCGGATCATTCAGGAGGCTGAGGGGGTGACAGCTAGGACATATAGACAGGTAGTTACACCCAGGCAGCAGAATACAGGAAACTAGGTGACTTCCCTCAAGAGTATCACCGTGGCAATCCCCCTCAAGAGTACCACTGTGGACATCCAAAATATCAACTTTGGATATCGTTCGGAGGTGGGGGGGGTTACCATAGAAACTACAGCACAGAAACAGGACTTTTGGCCCTTCTTGGCTGTGCCGAACCATTTTCTGCCTAGTCCCACTGACCTGCACACGGACCATATCCCTCCGTACACCTCCCATCCATGTATCTGTCCAATTTATTCTTAAATATTAAAAAAGAACCCGCATTAACCACCTCATCTGGCAGCTCATTCCACACTCCCACCACTCTGTGTGAAGAAGCCCCCCCAATGTTCCCTTTAAACTTTTCCCCCCTCACTCTTAACCCATGTCATCTGTTTTTTCTCTCCCCTTGCCTCAGTGGAAAACGCCTGCTTGCATTCACTCTATCTATACCCATCATAATTTTATATACCTCTATCAAACCTCCACTCATTCTTCTACACTCCAGGGAATAAATCCTAACCTATTCAACCTTTCTCTGTAACTCAGTTTCTCAAGTCCAGGCAACATCCCTGCAAACCTTCTCTGCACTCTTTCAACCTTATTTATATCCTTCCTGTAATTTGGTGACCAAAACTGAACAGAATACTCCAGATTCAGCCTCACCAATGTCTTATACAACCTCATCATAACATTCCAGCTCTTATACTCAATACTTTGATTAATAAAGGCCAATATACCAAAAGCTCTCTTTGTGACCCTATCTACTTGTGACGCCACTTTTAGGGAATTTTGTATCTGTATTCTCAGATCCCTCTGTTCTACTGCACTCCTCAGTGCCTTACCATTAACCCTGTATGTTCTACCTTCATTTGTCCTTCCAACATGCAATACCTCACACTTGTCTGTATTAATCTCCATCTGCCATTTTTCAGCCCATTTTTCCAGCTGGTCCAAGTCCCTCTGCAGGCTCTGAAAACCTTCCTCACTGTCTACTACACCTCCAATCTTTGTATCATCGGCAAATTTGCTGATCCAATTTACCACATTATCATCCAGATCATTGATATAGATGACAAATAACAATGGACCCAGCACTGATCCCTGTGGCACACCACTAGTCACAGGCCTCCACTCAGAGAAGCAATTCTCTACCACCACTCTTTGGCTTCTTCCATTGAGCCAATGTCTAATCCAATTTACCACCTCTCCATGTAGACCGAGCGACTGAATTTTCCTAACCAACCTCCCATGCGGGACCTTGTCAAAGGCCTTACTGAAGTCCATGTAGACAATATCCACTGCCTTCTGTCATCCACTTTCATGGTAACCTCCTCGAAAAACTCCAATAGATTGGTCAAACATGACCTACCACGCACAAAGCCATGTTGACTCTCCCTAATAAGTCCCTGTCCATCCAAATGCTTGTAGATTCTGTCTCTTCGTACTCCCTCCAATAACTTACCTTCTACTAACGTTAAACTCACCGGCCTATCATTTCCCGGATTACTTTTCGATCCTTTTTTAAACTTCGGAACAACATGAGCCACTCTCCAATCCTCCGGCACCTCACCCGTAGACAGCGACATTTTAAATATTTCTGCCAGGGCCCCCGCAAATTCAACACTAGTCTCCTTCAAAGTCCGAGGGAACATTGTCAGGTCCCGGGGATTTACCCACTTTAATTTTCCTCAAGACAGCAAGCACCTCCTCCTTTTCAATCTGTACAGTTTCCGTGATCTCACTACTTGATTCCCTCAATTCCATAGACTTCATACCAGTTTCCTTAGTAAATACAGACGCAAAAAACCTGTTTAAGATCTCCCCCATTTCCTTTGGTTCCGCACATAGCCGACCACTCTGATCTTCAAGAGGACCAATTTTATCCCTTACAATCCTTTTGCTCTTAATATACCTGTAAAAGCTCTTTGGATTATCCTTCACTTTGACTGCCAAGGCAACCTCATGTCTTCTTTTAGCCCTCCTGATTACTTTCTTAAGTATTTTCTTGCACTTCTTATACTCCTCAAGCACCTGATTTACTCCCTGTTTCCTAAACCTTTCATACAACTCCCTCTTCTTCTTTATCAGAGTTGCAATATCCCTTGAGAACCAAGGTTCCTTATTCCTATTCAATTTGCCTTTAATCCTGACAGGAACATACAAACTCTGCACTCTCAAAATTTCCCCTTTGAAGGCTTCCCATCTACCAATCACATCTTTGCGAGAGAACAATCTGTCCCAATCCATGGTTTTTAGATCCTTTCTCATTTCTTCAAATTTGGCCTTTTTCCAGTTCAGAACCTCAACCCTAAGGCCAGATCTATCCTTGTCCATGATCAAATTGAAACTAATGGTGTTATGATCACTGGAACCAAAGTGCTCCCCTACACAGACTTCCGTCACTTGTCCTAACTCGTTTCCTAACAGGAGATCCAATATTGCATCCCCTCTAGTTGGTCCCTCTATATATTGATTTAGAAAACTTTCCTGAACACATTTTACAAACTCTAAACCATCTAGACCCCTAACAGTATGGGAGTCTCAATCAATGTATGGAAAATTAAAATCACCTACCACCACAACTTTATGTTTCCTGCAGTTGCCTGCTATCTCTCTGCAGATTTGTTCTTCCAAGTCTCGTTGACTATTGGGTGGTCTGTAATACAATCCCACTAATGTGGCCATACCTTTCCTGTTTCTCAGCTCCACCCATAACATAGAAACAAAGAAAATAGGTGCAGGAGTAGGCCATTCGGCCCTTTGAGCCTGCACCACCATTTATTATGATCGTGGCTGATCATGCAACTCAGAACCCCGCCCCAGCCCTCCCTCCATACCCCCTGACCCCCGTAGCCACAAGGGCCATATCTAACTCCCTCTTAAATATAGCCAATGAACTGGCCTCAACTGTTTCCTGTGGCAGAGAATTCCACAGATTCACCACTCTCTGTGTGAAGAAGTTTTTCCTAATCTCAGTCCTAAAAGGCTTCCCCTCTATCCTCAAACTGTGGCCCCTCGTTCTGGACTTCCCCAACATCGGGAACAATATTCCTGCATCTAGCCTGTCCAATCCCTTTAGGATCTTATACGTTTCAATCAGATCCCCCCTCAATCTTATAAATTCCAACGAGTACAAGCCCAGTTCATCCAGTCTTTCTTCATATGAAAGTCCTGCCATCCCAGGAGTCAATCTGGTGAACCTTCTTTGTACTCCCTCTATGGCAAGGATGTCTTTCCTCAGATTAGGGGACCAAAACTGCACACAATACTCCAGGTGTGGTCTCACCAAGGCCTTGTACAACTGCAGTAGTACCTCCCTGCTCCTGTACTCGAATCCTCTCGCTATAAGTGCCAGCATACCATTCACCTTTTTCACCGCCTGCTGTACCTGCATGCCCACTTTCAATGACTGGTGTATAATGACACCCAGGTCTCGTTGCACCTCCCATTTTCCTAATTGGCCACCATTCATATAATAATCTGTTTTCCTACTTTTGCCACCAAAGTGGATAACTTCACATTTATCCACATTAAATTGCATCTGCCATGAATTTGCCCACTCACCCAACCTATCCAAGTCACCCTGCATCCTCTTAGCATCCTCCTCACAGCTAACACTGCCACCCAGCTTCGTGTCATCCGCAAACTTGGAGATGCTGCATTTAATTCCCTCATCCAAGTCATTAATATATATTGTAAACAACTGGGGTCCCAGCACCGAGCCTTGCGGTACCCCACTAGTCACCGCCTGCCATTCTGAAAAGGTCCCGTTTATTCCCACTCTTTGCTTCCTGTCTGCTAACCAATTCTCCACCCACACCAATACCTTACCCCCAATACCATGTGCTTTAAGTTTGTACACTAATCTCCTGTGTGGGACCTTGTCAAAAGCCTTTTGAAAATCCAAATATACCACATCCACTGGTTCTCCCCTATCCACTCTACTAGTTACACCCTCAAAAAATTCTATGAGATTCGTCAGACATGATTTTCCTTTCACAAATCCATGCTGACTTTGTCTGATCATTTCACCGCTTTCCAAATGTGCTGTTATCACATCCTTGATAACAGACTCCAGCAGTTTTCCCACCACCGACGTTAGGCTAACCGGTCTATAATTCCACAGTTTCTCTCTCCCTCCTTTTTTAAAAAGTGGAGTTACATTACCCACCCTCCAATCCTCAGGAACTAGTCCAGAATCTAACGAGTTTTGAAAAATTATCACAAATGCATCCACTATTTCTTGGGCTACTTCCTTAAGCACTCTAGGATGCAGACCATCTGGCCCTGGGGATTTATCTGCCTTCAATCCCTTCAATTTACCTAACACCACTTCCCTACTAACATGTATTTCGCTCAGTTCCTCCAAGGACTCAGTAGACAAGCCCTCTAATCTGTCCAGCCTGAGCACTGCTGTAATATTTTCCCTAACAAGCAATGCTACTCCCCCACCTTTCATTCCTCTGCCTCGATCACATCTGAAACATCAGAACCCTGGAATATTAAGCTGCCAGTCCTGCCCCTCCTGTAGCCAAGTTTCACTAATTGCTATAACGTCATAATTCCATGTGTCAATCCACGCTCTCAACTCATCCGCCTTCCCGGCAATACTCCTAGCATTGAAATATATACACCTCAGAAGATTTTTACCACCACTCACAACCTTTCTATCAGCGGATTTGCTTGAACTTTCAACATCATTTATTTTCACCCCAGCCACACTGTCAGCTCTGGCACTCTGGTTCCCATCCCACTGCAAATCTAGTTTAAATCCTCCCCAATAGCACTAACAAACCTTCCTGAAAGGATATTGGTCCCCCTGTAGTTCAAGTGTAACCCGTCTCTTTTGTACAGGTCCCACCTGCCCCAGAAGAGGTCCCAATAATCCTGAAATCTGAAACCCTGCCCCCTACACCAGTTCCTCAGCCACTTGTTCATCCTCCAGAGCATCCTATTCCTACCCTCACTGGCACCTAGCACAGGTAGCAATCCTGAGATTATCACCCTCAGGGTCCTGCTTTTCAACTTCCTACCAAGCTCTCTATACTCACTCTCCAGGACCTCCTCACTCTTCCTTGCTATGTCATTGGTACTGATGTGCACCACGACATCTGGCTGGTCACCCTCCCACTTCAGAATGTCATGCAAGCGATCAGAGACATCCTTGACCCTGGGACCCGGGAGGCAACAAACCATCCTGGATTCTGTCACGATCACAGAACCTCCTATCCGCACCTCTAACTATCGAGTCCTCTATCACTACCGCTCTCCTCTTTTTCCCCCCTCCCTTCTGCACTGCAGAGCCAGACTCAGTGCCAGAGATCCGGCTACTGCAGCTAGTCCCAGGTAAGTCATCCCCCCCAACAGTATCCAATGCGGTATTCTTGTTGTTGAGGGGAATGGCCACAAGAGAACCCTGCTCTGCCCGCCCTTTCCTCTTCCCACGCCTGACAGTGACCCAATTTCTTGTGCTCTGCTCCTTTGGCGTAACTACCTCCCTGTAGCTACGATCTATAATCTCCTCATTCTCCCGAATGATCCGCAGGTCATCCAGCTCCTGCTCCAGTTCCCTAACGCGGTTTGTCAGGAGCTGCAGCTGGATGCACTTCTTGCAGGTGTCGTTGTCAGGGACACCAGAGGGCTCCCTGACTTCCCACATCCTGCAAGAGGAGCATTCCAACATCCTGCCTGGCATTCTCTCTACTCTAAACAATCTGAACAAAAAAACTTACCGGAACCTACCCTGGCCTCTGCCTGTTCTCACTGAAGCCTGTTGAGCCAAAGCCGTCCCACTCTGACTCAGTCCACTCCGACGATGGCCGCTGTATATGGAGGTCTGCTTTTAAACCTTGGCGCGCTATGTCACGCGCCTGCGCAGTGCAGACCCTTCTCCCCGAGCAGCGTTTTAAAAGAAATGACTTTTTCTACCCGATTTCTTCCACTCTTCTTCTCAGCTGCTTGCTTCGACTGAAACGTCGCAGAGAAACGTCAAAGCGGTCATGTCTCTGGCACAGAGTCTGGCTCTGACTCAGAAGGGAATGGGAGAGAAGAGGCAGACTGTGGTAATAGGGAATCATTAGTTAGGGGAACAGAAAGACGTCTATAGACAAGAACAAGGTTCCCAGGTGATATGTTGCCTCCTGGATGCCGGGGCCTGGAACATCTCAGATTGAGTGGGAGGGTGAGCAGCCAGAGGCCGTGGTCCATGTAGGTACCAGTGACATTGGCACAAGGAGTGACGAGGTTCTGCCAAGTGAGTTCAGGAAGTTAAAGGGCAGGAACTGCAGGATTGAGATCTCAGGAATGCTACCTGTGCCATGGGCTAGAGAGGGCAGACAGGAAGATTGTATAGTTTAACATGTGGCTAAGGAGTTTGTGCAGGAGGGAGGCCATCAGGTTTTTTGATCAATGGGCACTCTTACAGGGAATGTGGGACTGTACAGAAGATACGCTTTGCTCCTGAACTGGAAGGGGACTAATATCCTCGTCGGGAAGTTTTCTCATGCTGCACGGGGTGGGGTGGGTGGGTAGTTTAAATTAGAGTTGCAGGGGAATGGGAACCAGATTATGGAGACAGATGTTTTTAAGCCCTCAGACAAGGTCAGGAATCAAAAGGTTGAGCATGGTGCGTCTGATGTCCTGAGCTGCGTAATTTCAATGCAGGAAGTACCGTAGGAAAGGCAGATGAGCTCAGGGCATGGATCAGCACATGGAATTACGATATTGTAGCCGTTAGTGAGACTTGGTTGCAGGAGGGACAGGACTGACAGCTCACTATACTGGGGTTCCATTGTTTTACACATGACAGAGCGAGATGGATTGAAGGAGGAGGAATGGTGTTATTAGTCAGGGAAATTGTCCTGCTAGTGCTCAGCCAGGTACAGACTGGAGAACTGTTCGAGTGAGGCTTTGTGAGAGGAACTGAGGAATAAGAAAGATCGCAGATTGTTACAGGAAACATAAGGTTGTTAGAGTAGATTATTTTAATTTTCCACATATTGACTGTGGCTCCCATACTGTTAAAGGACTAGATGGGATAGAGTTTGTCAAATGTGTTCGGGAAAGTTTCCTTTATCAGAATAGAAGTCCCAACGAGAGAGTGTGCAATACTGGATCTGCTATTTGGGAATGAGACGGGGAAGTGATGGGTCTTTGTGCAGGGGAAGACTCTGCATCTATGACTCATAATGCCATTAGTTTCAAAGTAAATATGGAAATATATAGGCCTGGTCCTCGGATTGAGATTCTAAATTGGTGAAAGAGCAATTTTGATGCTATCAGAACGGATAGGGCAAGTGTGGATTGGGACAGACTGTTTTCTGGCAATGGTGTACTTGGTGAGTGGTAAATCTTTAAAAGTGAAATTTTGAAAGTATAAAGCTTGTGTGTGCCTGTCAGAATAAAAGGTAAAGATAATAACCATCGGGCAGTGAGAATCGGAGCGAGAGTGCGGAGGAAGCCATTTTTGAATTTTTCATTTCCACCGGCGTTCAGAGAGGCGGGGCTGCGCAGGCGTGTGACGTCAGGCAGTGCAACGCGGCAGATTTAAAAGGAACAGAGCCTCATACAGCGGGCAGTGTAGTTTGCGGGCGGCGAAGTGAGCCGGGAGCTGAGTGAAGGCTTAAGGGCTTCGGCTCAACGGGATTAGGTGGAAACGGGCGAGGCGAAGAGGGTTTGGTATTCATTTTTTGTTCTTATTTGAGGAGAGGGGCAGTATGAGTGTGAGGGCAGTTTGTTGTTCTTGGTGCTGGATGTGGGAAGTCCTGGCGTCTCCAAGCCTCCCGGACATCCACATCTGTGCCAGGTGCGCTGCGATGCAGCTCCTAAGGGACCGCATTAGGGAACTGGAGCTGCAGCTCAATGACCTTTGTCTGGTCAGGGAGAGTGAGGAGTTGATGGAGAGGAGTTACAGGCAGGTGGTCACACCGGGGCCACGGGAGGCAGACAAGTAGGTCACAGTTAGGAGGGGGAAGAGGAAGAGTCAGGTAATAGAGAGTACCCCGGTGGCTGTGCCCCTTGACAATAGGTACCCGTTTGAGTACTGTTGTGGGGGGGGACAGCTTACCTGGGGGAAGCGACAGTGGCCGTGCCTCCGGCACAGAGTCCGGCCCTGTAGCTCAGAAGGGTAGGGGAAGGAAGAGGAGGGCAGTTGTGATAGGGGACTCGATAGTGAGGGGGTCAGATAGGTGATTCTGTGGACGCAGTCCAGAGACCCGGATGGTAGCTTGCCTCCCTGGTGCCAGGGTCCGGGATATTTCTGATTGCGTCCAAGATATCCTGAAGTGGGAGGGTGAGGAGCCAGAGGTCGTGGTACATATAGGTACCAATGACATAGGTCGGAAAAGGGAAGGGATCCTGAAAAGAGAACATAGGGAGTTGAGAAAAAGGACTGCAAAGGTAGTAATCTCGGGATTACTGTCTGTGCCACGCGACAGTGAGAGTAGGAATGCGATGAGGTGGAGGATAAATGCGTGGCTGAGGATTTGGAGCAGGGGGCAGGGATTCAAGTTTTTGGATCATTGGGACCTCTTTTGGCGCAGGTGTGACCTGTACAAAAAGGACGGGTTACACTTGAATCCTAGGGGGACCAATATCCTGGCAGGGAGATTTACAAGGGCTACTGAGGTGACTTTAAACTAAAATGATTGGGGGGTGGGAATCAAATTAAAGAGACTAGGAGAGAGGAGGTCAGCTCACAACAGGGGGATGGGAACAAGTGCAGAGAGACAGAGGGGTGTAAAATGAGGATAGAAGCAAAAAGTGGTACGGTGAAAAGTAAAAGTGGCAGGCCGGCAAATCCAGGGCAAAAATCAAAAAGGGCCACTTTTCAACATAATTGTACAAGGGCCAAGAGTGTTGTAAAAGCAAGCCTGAAGGCTTTGTGTGTCAATGCAAGGAGCATTAGTAATAAGGTGGATGAATTACAAGTCCAGATTGTTATTAATGAATATGATATAGTTGGGATCACAGAGACATGGCTCCAGGGTGACCAAGGATGGGAGCACAACATTCAGGGATATTCAATATTCAGGAAGGATAGACATGAAAGAAAAGGAGGTGGGGTAGCATTGCTGGTTAGAGAGGAGATTAACGCAATAGAAAGGAAGGACATTAGCCAGGAGGATGTGGAATCGATATGGGTAGAGCTGCATAACACTAAGGGGCAGAAAACGCTGGTGGGAGTGGCGCACAGGCCACCTAACAGTAGTAGTGAGGTTGGGCATGGCATTAAACAGGAAATTAGAAATGTGTGCAATAAAGGAACAGCAGTTATAATGGCTGACTTCAATCTACATATAGATTGGGTGAACCAAATTGGTAAGGGTGCTGAGGAAGAGGATTTCTTGGAATGTATACGGGGTGGTTTTTTGAACCAACATGTCGAGGAACCAACTAGAGAACAGGCCATTCTAGACTGGGTATTGAGCAATGAGGAAGGGTTAATTCGCAATCTTATTGTGAGAGGCCCCTTGGGTAAGAGTGACCATAATATGGTGGAATTCTTCATGGATGGAGAGTGACATAGTTAATTCAGAATCAAAGGTTCTGAACTTAAAGAAGGGTAACTTTGAAGGTATGAGACGTGAATTAGATAAGATAGACAAGCAAATGATACTTAAAGGGTTGACGGTGGATTTGCAATGGCAAGCATTTAAAGATCGCATGGATGAACTACAACAATTGCTCATCCCAGTCTGCCAAAAGAATAAATCAAGGAAGGTTGTGCACCCATGGCTGACAAGGGAAATTAGAGATAGTATCAATTCCAAAGAAGAAACATACAAATTAGCCAGAAAAGGCAGCTCACCTGAGGACTGGGAGAAATTCAGAGTCCAGCAGAGGAGGACAAAGGGCTTAATTAGGAAAGGGAAAGAGATTATGAGAGAAAACTGGCAGGGAACATAAAAACTGACTGTAAAACCTTTTATAGATATGTGAAAAGAAAAAGATTGGTTAAGACAAATGTAGGTCCCTTACAGACAGAAACAGGTGAATTGATTATGGGGAACAAGGACATGGCAGACCAATTGAATAACTACTTTAGTTCTGTCTTCACCAAGGAGGACATAAATAATCTTCCGGAAATAGTAGGGGACAGAGGGTCCAGTGAGATGGAGGAACTGAAGGAAATACATGTCAGTAGGGAAGTGGTGTTAGGTAAATTGAAGGGATTAAAGGCAGATAAATCCACAGGGCCAGATGGTCTGCATCCCAGAGTGCTTAAGGAAGTAGCCCAAGAAATAGTGGATGCATTAGTGATTATTTTCAAAACTTTTTAGATTCTGAACTAGTTCCTGAGGATTGGAAGGTGGCTAATGAAACCCCACTTTTTAAAAAAAGCAGGGAGAGAGAAACCAGGGAATTATAGACCGGTTAGCCTAACATTCGGTGGTGGGGAAACTGCTAGAGTCAGTTAACAAAGATGTGATAGCACATTTGGAAAGCGGTGAAATCATTGGACAAAGTCAGCATGGATTTGTGAAAGGAAAATCAGGTCTGACGAATCTCAGAATTTTTTGAGGATGTAACTAGTAGAGTGGATAGGGGAGAACCAGTGGATGTGGTATATTTGGATTTTCAAAAGGCTTTTGACAAGGTCCCACACAGGAGATTAGTGTGTAAACTTAAAGCACACGGTATTGGGGGGTAAGGTATTGATGTGGATAGGGAATTGGTTGGCAGACAGGAAGCAAAGAGTGGGAATAAACGGGACCTTTTCAGAATGGCAGGCAGTGACTAGTGGGGTACCGCAAGGCTCAGTGCTGGGACCCCAGTTGTTTACAATATATATTAATGACTTAGATTAGGGAATTAAATGCAGCATCTCCAAGTTTACGGATGACACGAAGCTGGGCGGCAGTGTTAGCTGTGAAGAGGATGCAGGGTGACTTGGATAGGTTAGGTGAGTGGGCAAATTCATGGCAGATGTAATTTAATGTGGATAAATGTGAGGTTATCCACTTTGGTGGCAAAAAACTGGAAAACAGATTATTATCTGAATGGTGGCCGATTAGGAAAAGGGGAAGTGCAATGAGACCTGGGTGTCATTATACACCAGTCATTGAAAGTCGGCATGCAGGTACAGCAGGCGGTGAAAAAAAGCGAATGGTATGCTGGCATTCATAGCGAGAGGATTCGAGTACAGGAGCAGGGAGGTACTACTGCAGTTGTACAAGGCCTTGGTGAGACCACACCTGGGGTACTGTATGCAGTTTTGGTCCCCTAATCTGAGGAAAGACATTTTTGCCAAAGAGGGAGTACAAAAGAATGTTCACCAGATTGATTTCTGGGATGGCAGGATTTTCATATGAAGAAAGACTGGATCGACTAAGCTTATACTCGTTGGAATTTAGACGATTGAGGGGGGGAGCTTATTGAAACGTATAAAATCCTAAAGGGATTGGACAGGCTAGATGCAGGAAGGTTGTTCCCGATGTTGGGGAAGTCCAGAACAAGGGGTCACAGTTTGAGGATAAAGGGGAAGCCTTTTAGGACCGAGATTAGGAAAAACTTCTCACAGAGAGTGGTGAATCTGTGGAATTCTCTGCCACAGGAAACAGTTGAGGCCAGTACATTGGCTATATTTAAGAGAGAGTTAGATATGACCCTTGCAGCTAAAAGGATCAGGAGGTATGGAGGGAAGGCTGGTGCAGAGTTCTGAGTTGATCAGCCATGATCATACTGAATGCCGGTGAGGCTCAAAGGGCCGAATGGTCTACTCCTGCACCTGTTTTCGGTATTTTTATCAATGTAAATAAATCACACATGTTAGCAATTATATATATATAAAGTAAGTGTGGAATATATATATATGAAAACCAAGCTTCTTTAAGTCTAGGGGTAAAAAGATACAGTCTTACGATGTTGAGTAAAGTTTGGGGGAGAGAGGGGGAGAGAAGAGTCTTCAGGTGAGCTGATGCTGTCGATCTCCTCGTCGTCCTCCGAAATCCTTTACAAGTCACTGACTGTGACTTTAACCAGGGGGACTGGTTTTCCTGTGGTGGAGCTATCACCCCGGCAAGGGTGGAAACATAGACAACTCCCCACCAGTCAACCCCTTCTTCACCGCTGGAATAGCAGTTTGGAATCGATCCTCCAAACCCTCTTTCTCTGCGGGCAAAACAATACCCATTCAGTGTCCAGATCATGTGTCTGAGGTCTCTATCATCTGACCGCCCATTTCACCAGGCTGAGCATCAACTGTCATTCAAAGAGTCCCTCCTTCCTTTGTCTGTGAAGAAATGCACAAGCAGGCAACAAGTCCTTGAAAAAATTTCCACAACCTGCTGAAAATCATAACATCAAGTGTCCAGTAAATAACACCGCCTGCGGTCACCATAGCAACTTACGAGCTGCTCGGTGCTGTCTCCAACTCCAAATTCAGTAAAAATCCAAAGTTACTTCCAATGTCTTAAAGTGACAGTCCAACCGTTAATCTTCGTCTCTCTCTCCTTTCCAAAAGGAACATATCAGTGGTAAATAACTCTCTCTCTCTCTCTCTCTCCCCTCTCCAAACAAACCATCAATGATAAATGTCTCTCTCCAAACAGTTAATAGGGGCGCTCCTGCATCCCCTAACACCCCAAAACCAGGCAAGGATATGACATGGCTTCAGGACAGGACGTGACTGGGGTCCAGAGCACTGAGCTTGGAGACAAGACAATTCTCGGACTCCGAGCCCGAGACTGGACAAGGACCCAGAACCTGGGTCTTGCCTCGGGCTCGAGCCCCAGAACCAGGCAAGGACATGACATGGCTTAAGGCTGGTGTCTTGGGTCTTGAGCTCGGCTGCAGGATCCTCGAGGCTTGGGTTCTTGGAGCTCGGCTGCGGGATCCTCGAGGCCTGGGGTCTTGGAGCTTGAGCTTGGCTTGGGGTCTTCGTCTTCAAATGCAGAGGCTGATAACTCAGAGGCTGGAACTGAAAGACACACTGGGAACTGAACATTAGCATAGAGCTGGGACTTATCCTTCGACAAGCCAGGACTCATCTTTAACACGACACTAACATGAAACAGGACAGAACATAGACATAGAGCCGGGACTTATCCGACAACAAGCCGGGACTCAACTTCATCTCCACACCAAGGTGGGACAGGTCCACCTCTTGGGTAATGGCAGGACAGCCAGACATCCAACAGAGGCAAAGACAAGACATGTCCCATTGCAGGGCAACAGCAAGACTTACCCCACGGGGGTGAGGACAACACATGACCACCACCCCACCCCCCAGCAGGGCAGCAGAAAAATGGCCTGACTTATCCCATGGAGGTGAGGACAAGACAAGACATGAACCCCCTTGGGACAACAGCAGAACAGCCTGACTTACCCCACAGAGGCAAGGACAAAAAGAGACAAACACAAAAGAACAACAGCCAGTTCCATCTCTGCTCTGGGGTAGTTCCAAGTCTCAGTTCAGCCAGCAACCTCAGCTGGCTACGGAAACAGCCAGATCCCTACCTAGCTCAGAGTGGCTGCCAGCCACTCAGCTGGCCCAGGAAACAGCCAAATCCATACCGCAAAGACCACTCCAATGAGTGGCAACAAGGCTCCATGAAGCAGTGGTCCTCCAACCAGGCCTAGAGATCACAAATGGTTTCACTAGCCTTCCATCAGCAGGTTGCTCCAAGGGGGACTGACAAATCAGACCAGCAGCCCATACTCAATCCCAAAGCTACTTATATTGCAAGCCCAAAGATAGGAATCAAGTGCCTTTGAATTAGTCAAACAAGGGACAGCTGGAAGACTCGGAGTAGTGAGTCCATGGATCGGACCGTGAACCGGAATGCAGACTTCACGGACCGGACCATGACAAGTAGAGGCAGTGTGTAGACTGTCTGTCAGGAAGGACAGGCAGGTGTTAGGGCAAAATTACAGTCAGTGGGATAAGTAGCAGTGTAACAGGGGGACAAAACTGAAAAGGGTGATGAATACAGGACTGGAGGTGTAATAATGAATGCACTCAGTATGTATACGAAATAAGGTAGCACGGTTAGAGATTGGCAGGTCTGATGTAGGCATCACTGAATCGTGACCGAAAGAAGAGTTTACATAGAACATAGAATAGTACAGCACAGTACAGGCCCTTCTGCCCACAATGTTGTGCCGACACTCAAACCCTGCCTCCCATATAACCCCCCACCTTAAATTCCTCCATATACCTGTCTAGTAGTCTCTTAAACTTCACTAGTGTATCTGCCTCCACCACTGACTCAGGCAGTGCATTCCACACACCAACCACACTCCGAGTAAAAAACCTTCCTCTAATATTCCCCGTGAACTTCCCACGCCTTACCTTAAAGCCATGTCCTCTTGAATTGAGCAGTGGTGCCCTGGGGAAGAAGCGTTGGCTATCCACTCTAACTATTCCTCTTATTATCTTGTACACCTCTATCATGTCTCCTCTCATCCTCCTTCTCTCCAAAGAGTAAAGCCCTAGCTCCCTTAATCTCTGATCATAATGCATACTTTCTAAACCAGGCAGCATCCTGGTAAATCTCCTCTGTACCCTTTCCAATGCTTCCACATCCTTCCTATAGTGAGGCGACCAGAACTGGACACGGTACTCAAAGTGTGGCCTAACCAGAGTTTTATAGAGCTGCATCATTACATTGCGACTCTGAAACTCTATCCTTCGACTTATAAAAACTAACACCCCATAAGCTTTCTTAACTACCCTATCCACCTGTGAGGAAACTTTCAGGGATCTGTGGACATGTACCCCCAGATCACTCTGCTCCTCTACACTACCAAGTATCCTGCCACTTACTTTGTACTCTGCCTTGGAGTTTGTCCTTTCAAAGTGTACCACCTTACACTTCTCTGGGTTGAACTCCATCTGCCACTTCTCAGCCCACTTCTGCATTCTATCAATGTCTCTCTGCAATCTTTGACAATCCTCTACAGTATCTACAACACCACCAATCTTCGTGTCGTCTGCAAACTTGCCAACCCACCCTTCTACCCCCACATCCAGGTCGTTAATAAAAACCACGAAAAGTAGAGGTCCCAGAACAGATCCTTGTGGGACACCACTAGTCACAATCCTCCAATCTGAATGTACTACCTCCACTATGACCCTCTGCCTTCTGCAGGCAAGCCTATTCTGAATCCACCTGGCCAAACTTACCTGGATCCCATGCCATCTGACTTTCTGAATAAGCCTACCATGTGGAACCTTGTCAAATGCCTTACTAAAATCCATTTAGATCACATCCACTGCACTACCCTCATCTATATACCTGTCACCTCCTCAAAGAACCCTATCAGGCTTGTTAGACACGATCTGCCCTTCACAAAGGCATGCTGACTGTCCCTGATCAGACCATGATTCTCTAAATGCACAGAGATCCCATCTCTAAGAATCTTTTCCAATAACTTTCCCACCACAGACGTAAGGCTCACTGGTCTATAATTACCCGGACTATCCCTACTACCTTTTTTGAACAAGGGGAAAACATTCACCTCCCCGCAATCCTCCGGTACCATTCCCATGGACAACGAGGACATAAAGATCCTAGCCAGAGGCTCAACAATCCATTCCCTTGCCTCATGAAGCAGCCTGGGGAATATTTCATCAGGCCCCGGGGACTTATCCGTCCTAATGTATTTTAACAACTCCAACACCTCCTCTCCCTTAATATCAACATGCTCCAGAACATCAACCTCACTCATATTGTCCTTACCATCATCAAGTTCCCTCTCATTGGTGAATACCGAAGAGAAGTATTCATTGAGGACCTCGCTCACTTCCACAGCCTCCAGGCACGTCTTCCCACCTGTATCTGTAATCGGTCCTACCTTCACTCCTGTCATCCTTTTGTTCTTCACATAATTGAAGAATGCCTTGGGGTTTTCCTTTACCCTACTCGCCAAGGCCTTCTCATGCCCCCTTAATGCTCTTCTCAGCCCCTTCTTAAGCTCTTTTCTTGCTTCCCTATATTCCTCAATAGACCCAACTGATCCTTGCTTCCTAAACGTCATGTATGCTGCCTTCTTCCACCTGACTAGATTTTCCACCTCACTTGTCACCCATGGTTCCTTCACCCTACCATTCTTCATCTTCCTCACCGGGACAAATTTATTCCTAACATCCTGCAAGAGATCTCTGAACATCAACCACATGTCCATAGTACATCTCCCTGCAAAAACATTATCCCAATTCACACCCGCAAGTTTTAGCCTTATAGCCTCATAATTTGGCCTTCCCCAATTAAAAATTTTCCTGTCCTCTCTGATTCTATCCTTCTCCTTGATAATGCTAAAGGCCAGGGAGCGGTGGTCACTGTTCCCCAGATGCTCACACACTGAGAGATCTCTGACCTGACCCGGTTCATTACCTAGTACTAGATCTAGTATGGCATTCCCCCTGGTCGGCCTGTCCACATACTGTGACAGGAATCCGTCCTGGACACACTTAACAAACTCTGCCCATCTAAACCTTTGGAACTAATCAAGTGCTAATCAGTATCAGGGAAGTTAAAGTCACCCATGATAACAACCCTGTTATTTTTGCACCTTTCCAAAATCTGCCTCCCAATCTGCTCCTCTGTATCCCTGCTGCTCCCAGGGGGCCTATAGAATACCCCCAGTAGAGTGTCTGCTCCCTTCCTCTTCCTGACTTCCACACATACTGAATAAAAAGAGGATCCTGCTACATTACCCACTCTTTCTGTAGCTGTAATAATATCCCTGACCAGTAATGCCACCCCTCCTCCCCTTTCTCCGCCCTCTCTATCCCTTTTCAAGCACTGAAATCCAGGAATATTGAGAATCCATTCCTGCCCTCCTGCTAGCCAAGTCTCTGTAATGGCCACTACATCATAATTCCATGTATGTATCCAAGCTCTCAGTTCATCACCTTTGTTCCTGATGTTTCTTGCATTGAGGTACACACATTTCAGCCCTTCTACCTTACTGTCTTTACACCGTTTATTCTGCTTCTCTTTCCTCAAAGCCTCTCTATATGTTAGATCCGGCTTTACTCCATGCACCTCTTTCACTGCTCTATCGCTCCGGGTCCCATCCCCCTCGCAAATTAGTTTAAACCCTCCCGAACCATGCCAGCGAACTTACCTGCAAGGATATTGCTCCCCATCAAGTCCAGGTGCAACCCATCCAATCTGTACAGGTCCCATCTTCCCCAGAAGAGATCCCAATGATCCAAAAATCTGAAACCCTGATCCCTGCACCAACTCCTCAGCCACGCATTCAACTGCCATCTCCTCCAATTCTTACCATCACTGTCACGTAGCACTGGCAGCAATCCTGAGAACGCCACCCTTGAGGACCTGTTCTTCAGCCTTCTGTCCAGTTCCCAAAACTCACATTTCAGGACCTCATCCCTCTTCCTGCCTATGTCGTTTAGTTGGGAGCCTAACATCTAAGGATACACATTGTATCAAATGGACAGGCAGGTCGGCAGGGAGGGTAGCAGGGCTCTGTTAGTGAAAAATGAAATCAAATCCTGTGACATGGTGACATGGGATCCAAAGATGTAGAATCGTTGTGGGTAGAGTTAAGGACCTACAAGGGTAAAAAGACTTTTATGGGAGTTACATACAGGCCTCCGAATAATAGCCAGGATATGTACTACAATTTACAATGGGAAGTAGAAAATACATGTCAAAAGGGCAATGGGGGATAGTCATGGGGGAATTCAATATTACATTAGATTAGATTATGAGGACACGCAGTCCCCTTTTATTGTCATTTAGTAATGTATGCATTAAGAAATGATACAATGTTTTTCCAGAATGATATCACAGAAACAAATGACAAACGAAGACTGAAAAACTGACAAAACCACATAATTTTAACATAGTTACAACAGTGCAAAGCAATACCGTAATTTGATAAGAACAGACCATGGGCATGGTAAAGTCTCAAAGTCACTTGGAAGTCCCATCAGCTCACACAGACGGTGAACCTCCAGCGAAGTGCAGGAAATGGAGGAGATGTGGGTGAGAGCATCATTGATGACAGCAGACGGGAAACCACGATCCTCAAAGAAAGAGGACATTTGAGATGTCCTGGAATGGAAAACCTCATCCTCAGAGCAGATGCGGCAGAGACGGAGGAACTGGGAATAGGGAATGGCATTTTTGCATGTGGCGGGTTGGGAAGAGGTATAGTTGAGGTAGTTATGAGAGTCAGTGGGCTTGTAGAAGATGTCAGTGGACAGTCTGGCTCCAGAGATAGAGATCGAGAAAGGGGAGAGAAGAGTCCGAGATAGACCAAGTGAATTTGAGGGCTGGGTGGAAGTTAGAAGTAAAGTCGATGAAATTGACGAGCTCAGCATGGGTACAGGAAGCAGCACCAATGTAGTTGTCAATGTACCGAAGGAAAAGTTGGGGAGCAGTACCAGAATAGGTTTGGAGCACAGACAGTTCCATATAACCAATCAAGAGGCAGGCATAGCTGCACCCTTAGTCTGAAGAAAGTGGGAAGAGCCAAAAGAGAAGTTATTGAGTGTGACAACCAGTTCCGCCAACCGGGTAAGGGTAGTGGTGGTGGGGAACTGGTGCGGTCTATTATCCAGAAAGTAGCGGAGGGCTTTGAGGCCTTCTTGATGCGGAATGGAGGTGTATAGGGATTGGACATCCATAGTGAAAATGAAGTCCCAACCGCCAGCCTTACAGAGAGGCCGTTATGTTAGCGTGTTACAGTAAGACCCTTCATGAGATTCACCTGGAAACATGGGACATTCTCTGGTTCTATTCAAACGCACTCCTCCCACTGTCCTGCTCAGCAAGCAGAAAGAGGTTTATCATCACTGACATGCATTTGTCATGACATTTGTTGTTTTGTAGCAGCAGTACAGTGCAAGACATTGTGGTATGAGGTGTCTGGCGTGGGGTAGCACCTCATGTGAAGGGGCTTGTTGTGACCAGTCTGGGGCAACTGACTCACCTTTGGTCCCTACTGAACACTCAGCTCTCGCCTGTGGCTCCAAATAGCTATTTGCATGTGACAATGGCCACACCCTGAACAACAGATACGACAGGTGGGCTAAACCAGGTGAGGGTAGCTGGCGGGTCACATACCCTGATAAGATAGGAACATGCCTGTTCTGGCATGCGAAGTCGGCTCCGGTAGACTATAACTATAACTATACTACAACAATAAGATCCAATGGCCAGGAAGGTTGTTCTGCAATGCTCAGTGGAGAGCGAAGGGCATAACAAGCCACAGAGGAAGACATGATCATGTCATGCACTGCAACCAAGGAAGTCCCCAGTTTGTGACAACTACTCATGACTGGACCCAGATTTCCGAGATCAAGAGTACAACAGCTTTTCCACTTTAAGACCTCTCCGGCACAGGTCTGCTGTGTTGTTTATCTCATTCTGGTTTTTGTTCTGCATCTGATCCAGAGTAACAGTTATTTCATTCTCCTTTACACTTGTGTACTGGAAATGGCATTAAACATTAAGTCTTGAATCTTGAATCTAACCCCGAATGCCATCTGTTGTTGGCCTGTGCAGGCGATTCACCCACAGGGGCTTCTGAGCTGGCACACAAAAGTCCGACGTTCCAGTCCGAGAACGGACAATGCCTGGGGAAGCCTGGCCCAATATCAACAAGGCAGCACAAAAGGCAGTTAATAAAGAGAAAGAAAACAATAATAAAATACTTTATTTTGAAAGTTTCAGGTTCTCAGTGCTGAGTTGTCTCCCTGTCGGCAATCCTGACCAATATTTTATAAACCTGCTTGAGCTCTCAGGTCATCTTCAGCCGATCTCTTAAATTTAAACAATCTCCCAAAACAGATGATTGGCAGGTCAGCTGTTTTTGAACTACGCTCCTAAACTGTGGAATTCAATACTAAAACTATAAAGGATGCAGATACTTTCTACTTTATTGTTGCCAAATAATTGGTACTAGAACGTAGAATCATCACAGCGATATTTGATTCTGTGCTTCACACACCCTGGATTACAAATATTAAATATTAATATTAAAAATAGTTAAATTAGTAAATATTAAAAATTTAAATTATAAATCATAAATAGAAAATAGAAAAATGGGAAGTAAGGTAGTGCAAAAAAAACCGAGAGGCAGGTCTGGATATTTGGAGGGTACGGCCCAGATCCGGGTCAGGATCCATTCAGCAGTCTTATCATAGTTGGAAAGAAGCTGTTCCCAAATCTGGCCATATGAGTCTTCAAGCTCCTGAACCTATTCCTGGAGGGAAGAGGGATGAAAAGACTGTTGGCTGGGTGGGTCGTGTCCTTGATTATCCAGGCAGCACAACTCCGACAGCGTGCGGTGTAAAGTGAGTCCACGGACGAAAGATTGGTTTGTGTGATGTGCTGCGCCATGTTCACGATCTTCTGCAGCTTCTTTCGGTCTTGGACAGGACAACTTCCATGCCAGGTTGTGATGCACCCCGGAAAAATGCTTTCTATGGTGCATCTATAAAAAATTAGTGAGGGTTTCAGGGGACAGGCCAAATTTCTTTAGTTTTCTCAGAAAGTAAAGGCACTGGTGGGCCTTCTTGGCAGTGAACTCTGCTTGGTTGGACCAAGTCAGGTCATTTGTGATATTGACCCTGAGGAACTTAAAGCTTTTGACCTGGTCCACTTGTGCACCACCGATGTCAATTGGGTCATGCGGTCCGCTACTCCTTCTGAAGTCAACAACCAATTTCTTCGTCTTGCTGACATTGAGGGATAGGTTATTGTCTTCGCACCATGCCACCAGGTTCTTAATTTCTCTTTGTACTCAAATTCATCATTACCCGAGATACGGCTTACAATTGTTGTGTCATCAGCAAACTTATATATTGAGTTTGATGGAAACTTGGCTGCACAATCATGGGTGTACAGTGAGTACAGCAGGGGGCTGAGTACACAGCCTTGTGGGGTACCGGTGCTCAGAGTGATTGCAGAGGAGAGCTTGTCCCCTATTTTTACAGCCTGGGTCCCATCTGTGAGGAAGTTGAAGGTCCAGCTGCAGATACGTTGGCAGTTTTAAAGACCAGCTCAAAATCTATTTAACCTTGCATTTAAGTATCTTTTAGTTTTTTTTTATTTTCATGTGTACTTTATTTTTAGTTTTTATTTTATTTTCATATTTGTGCTTTTACCCCATTACGAGGCACTTTGAATGGCATCATCTGCATGAGAAGTGCTCTGTAAATAAAGTTATCGGTATTATTATTTTTCTTCTTAGCTCAAGCTAGTAAAACCTGAGGTATGGGCATAGCTGAGTATGCTCGTTTGTGAATTGCTTGGAACTTTCAGACAATTCCCCCTCCCTCACCGGCAAAATAAAAGCATCAGCGCAGCCATCGAGCACTCACGTGTGAGCAAAGCAACAGTAAAGACACAGACTTGCAGATACCCCAAAGACTTCATGTTTCACCCGGTATTCGACAAACCACAGACTCTCTCTCTCCCTAATAAGGGAGAAAGAGGTGTCTCCATTTTTACTTCATTCTTCCCCCTCCAGGTTTCATCTATCACCTTGTGTTTCTCTCTCCCCTTCCACCACGTTTTACTCCTGAGTTTTTTTTTTCTCCAGTCCTGCTGAAGAGTTTTGGCTCAAAACGTCAACTGTGCTTGTTTCCTAGATGCTGCCTGGCCTGCTGAGTTCCTCTAGCATTTTGAGTGTGTTGATAGGCATATATGCTGACTCTGACAGGAAATGATAACGTCCTGGTGGTTGGGGGTGTGGAGGGGTGGGTTCATGGGTAGGTGGGTTGATCAGCCTTACTGCTTAGGGAAAGTAATTGCTTTTGAGTTTGCTGGTCCAGGCGTTGATGCCATGTCACCTTTTTCCTGATGGGAGTGGGACAAATAGTCCATGAGCATGATGAGTGGGAGCCTTCATGATGTTAAGACCATGAGGCCATAAGACATTGGAGCAGAATTAGGCCATTTGGGCCATTGTGCTCTTCACTATTCCATCACGGCTGATTTATTTTCCATCTCAACCCATTCTTCTGCCTTCTCCCCATAACCTTTGAAGGCCTGACTAATCAATAATCTATCTACCTCCACTTTACGTTTACTCAATAACTTGGATTCAGCAGCCATCTGTGGTGATGAATTCCACAGATTCACCTCCTTCTGGCTGAGGAAATGCCTCCTCATATCTATTTTAAAAGGACATCCCTCTATTCTGAGTCTGTGCCCTCTGGTCCTGGACACCCCACTACAGGAAATATCCTTTCTGCATCCGCTCTTCCAGGTCTTTCAATATTCAGCAGGATACGATCAGACAATTCACAATGACCAATTAACCTACTGATCGGTATCTCTTTGGACTGCGGGAAGAAACCAGAGTACCTGGAGAAAACCCACACATTCCACAGGGAGGACATTCAAACTCCTTTCAGGACATGTTGGAATAGAACTCTGAACTCTGACACCCTGAGCTCTATCTGCTGTGCTACCATGGTTTTGGCCCAGTGGATTGATGCTAATTCACACTCCAATGCCGATCCTTCGTAACCCTTTAGATTAACTCTCGAGAACCCCATAACTCAACTATACTCTTGACGAAGAGTCTCGGCCTGAAACACAACTGTTTACTCATTTCCATAGATGCTGTCTGGCCTGCTGATTTCCTTCAGCAGATTGTATGTGTTGCTTGGATTTCCAGCATCTGCAGATTGTCTGGTGTTTGTAACTATACACCAGGTCAGCTTGCAGCAGCAATTAACCCCGCGGGATGGCGCTAGTGAACAATCAGCTATATACAAGGACGCTGCACATAAAACCAACACTCAGATCCCCACTCTGAAATGTGATTATGAATTATCCTGTTTCTAATTCTCATCCCTTTTCCTAAAATTTTGGAATAGATTTCATACCCAAGATGATTTCATACCCAACAATTTCCCCAAACTTATTTATTTTGGTGTCAGTCCCCAGAGTCCTGTGTTTACTGAAGACTTTGTCCAGACTTTACTCAACCAACTCTCCGTCAGTAACCAGTAAGTCAGCCTTCCACTGACCCCAGTCTGATTCTGGAATTGCTGCCTGTGTCTGCGCCAGTGCCAGTATTCCCAGATTGTTCAGTGGCTCTTTCTGGTAGTCCCAGCAAATCAGACAGTAAGAACTCGTCCTGGGTGTGGGAATGGTGTTATCATTTCAGTGGTTCTGTTCTGGGTAACTCACCTGAGTATTTTATAAAGAATGCATGGCTCTACTTTCTTAGATGTTTGTATAGATTACAGATATAATCTAAAACTTTGGCAAACTTCTATAGATGTGCGATGGAGGGTATATTTAATGGTTGAATCAATGCCTGGTATGGAAACACCAATGACTTTCAATGAAAAAGCCAACAAAAAGCAGTGAATACAGCCTCGAACATCATGGGTAAAGCTCTTCCTATCACCAAGTGCATCTAAACAGAGCTTTGTCACAGGAAAATAGCATCCATTTTTAAGGACTTTCTCCCAGCAAACCATGCTCTTTTCTTGATGCTGCCAATAAAATGGAGGTACAAGAGCCTGAAGCCCCACACCACCAGGTTCAGGAACAGTTATTACCCCTCAGCCATCAGGCTCTTGAACCAGAGGGAATAACTTCACTTGCCCCATCACTGAACTGGACTGACTTGCAAAGGATCAAAGGGGATTTCAATATGTAAGTAGTTTGGGAAAAGCAGGTTGGTGCTAGAACCCAAGAGAGGGAATTTCTAGAATACGCATGAGATTGCTTTTCAAAACAACTCGTAGTTGAGCCCACTGGGGGGGATCAGATACTCTGGATTGGGCATTGTGCAATGAACTGGAATTGATTAGAGTGCTTAAGGTAAAGTAAACCTGAGGGGCAAGTGATCATAATATGATAGAATTCACCCTGAAATTTGAGCAGGAGAAGCTGAAGTAAGATGTATCATTATTCCAGTGGAGTAAAAGGAATTACAGAGGCATGAGAAAGGAGCTGACCAAAATTAATTGGAAAAGAACACTGGCAGGGATGATGGCAGAGCAGCAACGGCTGGAATTTCTGTGAGCAATATGAAAAGCATAGGATATATATATATATATCCCAAAGAGGAAGAGGTATTCTAAAGGCAAGATGACACAACTGTCACTGACAAGGGAAGTCAAAAACAACATAAAAGCCAAAGAGAGGGAATATAATAGAGCAAAAATCAGTAGGAAGTTAGAGGATTGGGGAGCTTTTAAAAACCAACAGAAGACAACTAGAACAGTCATAAAGCAGGAAAAGATGGAATGTGATGGTAAGGTAGCCAATAATATTTGAGACATTTCTTCAGATTCATAAAGTGTAAAAGAGAGGCAAGAATGGATATCGGACCACTGCAAAACCATGCTGGAGAGGTAAAATGGGAACAAGGTAATGGTGGATGAACTGAGTAAGTATTTGGCATCAGTCTTCTCTGTGGAAGATACGAGCAATAAGCCAGAGTTTAGGGGGCATGGAGTGTGTGAAGTTGCCATTACTAGGGAGAAGGTGCACGCGAAACAGAAAGGTCTGATAAGTCAGCTTGACCAGATGGTGTACACCCCAGGGTTCTGAAAGAGGTGGCTGACGAGATTGTGGGGACACGAGTAATGCTCTTCAAGGAATCATTTGATGCTGGCATCGTTCCAGAGGACTGAACAATTACAAATGTCACTCTGCTCTTCAAGAACTGAGAGAGGCAGAAGAAAGGAAATATAGACCAGTTAGTCTGACTTCAGTGGTTGGGACGATGCTGGAGTTGATTGTTAAGGATGTGCTTTCAGGGTACTGGGAGGCACATGATAAAATAGGCTGCAGTCAGTATGGTTTCCTTAAGGGAAAATCTTGCCTGACAAATCTGTTAAAATTCTTTGGGGAAATTACAAGCAGGATAGAAAAGGAGAATTGGTGGATGTCGTGTACTTCGACTTCCAGAAAGCCTTTGACAAGGTGCCACACGTGATGCTGCTTAACAAGTTAAGAGCCCGTGGTATTACATTGATAAAGCATTGGCAGGTTGGTAAGAGGCAAAGAGTGGAAATAAAGGGAATCTTTCTTAGTTGGCAGCCGGTGACTATGTGTGTTCCACAGGGGTCAGTGTGGGACTGCTTCTTTTTACACTTTATGTCAATGGATGACAGAATTGATGGCTTTGTGGCCAGGTTTGCAGACAATATAAAGATAGGTGGAGGGGCAGGTAGTTTTGAGGAAGTAGAGAGGCTACAGAGGGACTTAACAGGTTAGGAGAATGGGCAAAGAGGTGGTAGCAAGTGCGTGGTCATGCACCTTGGTGGAAGAAATAAAAGGGTCGACTATTTACTAAATGGAGAGAAAATTCAAAAATATGTGGTATAAAGGGACTTGTGAGTCCTCGTGTAAGATTCCCCAAAGGCTGAGTCTGTGGTGAGGAAGGCAAATTGAATGTTAGCATTCATTTTGTGAGAACTAGAATATTAAAGCAAGGATGTAATGTTAAGGCTTTATTAAGCACTAGTGAAGCCTCACGTGGAGTATTGTGAGCAGTTTTGTACCCCTTATCTCTGAAAGGATGTGCTGATATTGGAGAGGGTTCAAAAGAAAGGCTCTGGGATTGGAAGGCTAGTCATATCAGGAGCGTTTGATGTCTTTGGGCCTCTAGTCATTGGAATGCAGAAGAATGAGTGGTGATCTCATTGAAACCTATTGAATGTTGAAGAGTGGATGTGGAAAGGATGTTTTCTATGGTGTGGGAGTCTACGTCCAGAGCACACAGTCTCAGAATAGACGGACATCAATTTAGAATTGTCACAAGGAGATGGCTGGGAATAGAGCCAAGTGCAAGACACAGACACTGGAGTACTAGGGACAGGACTAGGATACAGAGCGAGGGCAAAGACATGAACAGGAAAACCGGGAACCTGGAACAGGACTGGACAAGAGAGCTAGGAGCCCGGGCTTGGACTCTGAGCCAGAGACTGGACAAGGACCCAGAACCTGGGTCTTGCCTCTTCCTCGGACCCCAGAACTAGGCAAGGATGAGGCTTGGCAGGAGGCAGGAGGCTGGAGTCTTCAGGCTTGAGGCTAGAGGCTAGAGACTTGACTCGAGGCTTGGCAGGAGGCTAGAGGCTAGAGACGAGGCAAGGCTTGGCAGGAGGCTGGAGACTTGAGGAAAGGCTTGGCAGGAAGCAGGAGGCTGTAGTCTTCAGGCTAGAGACTAGAGGCAAGGTTTGGCAGGAGGCTGGAGTCTTCAGGCTTGAGTCTGGAGACTTGAGGACAGGCTTGGCAGGAGACAGGAGGCTGAAGACTAGAGGCAAGGCTTGGCAGAAGGCAGGAGGCTGGAGACTTGAGGCAGGGCTTGGCAGAAGGCAGGAGGCTGGAGACTTGAGGCAAGGCTTGGCAGAAGGCAGGAGGCTGGAGACTTGAGGCAGGGCTTGGCAGAAGGCAGGAGGCTGGAGACTTGAGGCAAGGCTTGGCAGAAGGCAGGAGGCTGGAGACTTGAGGCAAGGCGAGGCAGGAGGCTGGAGTCTTCTCCTGAGCAGGGCGCAGTACTCCTGGGCAGGGCACGGATCACCACCCGACGGAGGCAAGGGACAGGAAGGGACAGAACCAGCCACAGGTAACGGCAAGACAGCCTGACTTACCCGGCAGAGTCAAGGGACAGGAATGGAGCTAGGTACGGGATGGCTCCAGGACAAGATTGAAGGTGAGATGAGGCGAGAGTTACCAGCAAGACCAGGCAAGGCTTCAGGCAATGCAAGGCAAAACGAGAACATCAGGAGAGGTGAGAGTTACCAGCAAGACAAGGCAAAGCTTCAGGCGAGGAAACAGAAGACAGAGGAAGGGATACAAGGAGTAAGGACAAGAACAATCCAGCAGCCACACCCTGGTCTCTGAAGCTATTTATGCAGCCAGCCCCAAAGAGCATCAGCTGCCTCAATTAGAGCTCAACAAGAACAGAAACAGGGTAGACAGGAAAACCTGGAGCAAGGGTCGATGGACCGGACCGTGAACCGGAATACGGAGTTCACGGACCGGACCATCACAAGAATAGAGATGAGGAGGAATTTCTTTAGACAGAGGGTGTTGAATACGTGGAATTCATTGCCACAGGCGGTTGTGGAGGTCAAGTCATTGGGTATTTTTGAGGCAGAGGTTGATAGATTCTTAATTAGTCGGGGCATGAAGGGATACTGGGAGAAGACAGGAGACTGGGGCTGAGAAGTAAAATGGAATTGTTCTGCAGTGTCTTATGGTTTTATGATCTTATGAACTCTTCATCTCATGTTCTATATAGTTATTTTTTATTTATTTTTATCATTATTTTGCTTTTGTTTGTTTCTTTTCATTTACTGTGAATACTGTGAATGCCCACAAGAATATGAAACTCAGGGTTATATATGACCATAAGATATAGGATTAGCCCATTTGGCCCATCGAGTCTGCTCTGCGATTTCATCATGGCTCATCCAATTTTCCTCTCAGTCCCAATTGCCAACATTTTCCATGTATCCTCTTCACGCCCTGACTAATCAAGAATATATCAAACTTGGTCTCCACATCTGCCTGTACCAATGAATTCCACATATTCACCACTCTCTAGTTACAGAAATTCCTCTTCATCTCTGTTCTAAAAGAACACCTGTCTGTTCTGAGGTGGTGTCCTCTGGACTTAGACTCTCATGCCATAGGAAACATCTTCTCCACATCCACTCTGTCACGGCCTTTCACCATTCAATAAGTTTCAAAGAGATCACCCTTTATTCTTCTGAATTCCAGCGAATACAGGCCCAGAGCCTTCAGAAACTCTTCATATGACAAGCCATTCAATCCTGGAAATATTCCCGTGAACCTTCTTTGAACCCTCTCAAGTTTCAGCACGTCCTTTCTAAGATGAGAATAAGATAGGATGTGTTGGGCACATGGCCAAGTGGTTAAGGCATTCGTCTAGTGATCTGAAGGTCGCTAGTTTGAGCCTCAGCTGTGGCAGCGTGTTTGTGTCCATGAGCAAGGCACTTAACCACACATTGCTCCAGTGTCTGTGTGAGGAGTGGCACCCCACACAGACTTTCAATCTGCGCCTTGCAAGGCCTCTCATGGTCTGAGTCGACATTCCCTCCTCCTTCCTCCCCACTCCTTTCTAAAATAAGGGACCCAAAACTGCTCACCTCACCAATGTTTTATAAAGTCTCAAAATTATATGTTTGCTTTTATATTCCAAACCTCTTGAAATGAATGCTAACATTGTATTTGCCTTCCTTACTACAGACTACACCTGAAAATTAACCTTTAGGGAATCCTGCACAAGGACTTCCAAGTCCATTTTCACCTCAGATTTTTGTGTTTTCTCTCCATTTAGGAAATATTCAACCCTTTCATTTCTTCTACTTAAGCGCATGGCCATACATTTCCTGACACTATATTCCATCTGCCATTTCTCCTAATTTGTCTGTCATTCTGTAGCCTCTTTACTTCCTTAAAACTACCAGCCTCTCCAGTTATCTTCACATTATCTGCGAAGTTTGCAACAAAGCAATTAATTCCATCATCCAAATCATTGACATATACATAACATAATATAAACAAACATAAACATTTATTAAACTCTGCTCAACAACAGTGAAAAGTAAACAAATGACTAACTTAACCGAAAGTTAACTGCTATACGGCAAATTAACAAACAGCCAAACTCTGGAACAGTTCTTAAAGTGGTAAATTCAAAGACAGTCTTAAAGTGGTAAACTTCGAAAGTCCATGTGGTTTATACAGTCAGTAAGGAAAGACTTCCCAGAAAACTGATTTCTTCGAAGACGTGACGTTACTGCTGATCCCAGCCGAGAGATGCCTTGTCCCAAAGAATTCACGACAAAGGAAATAAAACAGCTTAAAGGAACTGACCTTTTTCTGGAGGGTGAACTCTGCACAAACCTTCCTGATCTTGCAGGGGTTATATAAGATGCAGGCCACTATTCCTGAACGAAGATTCAATAAGGTCGATCCTTTATAAAACCACCGAACGACACCAACTATATTCAATCCTTGGGGTTCCCGTACTTTAGTCAAGTCTTCACTCTCCAATACTAGACTGTAAAGGTAAATCAAAGGTGCAACAAACAAAAACAGGCAGCGATTGGCGAAACTGCTGACACAACGTTTTTGTACCTTACACTAGAAAGTAAAAACTCCACTTTAAAACAAAACTGCGTTATGAGACAAATATGCAGCATAACAAAGTAACTAATGATTAACTGACGAATTAACTACATGACAACAGGGGTTTCCCCTTTATATATCTGCTGGAACATATAACGTGAGCTCACACCGGCGGGAAAATTATATCATGTGACCTCACACTGGTGAGAAAATTATATCACTCCACCATCACAAGACCATTACATCATGCTCACAAGATGTTCAATTACATCATGGTCATAAGACAGCCACAAAATACCCACGAGGTATGTAACAGTCCCAATACAGACCCATGTGGAACACCACTAGTCACTGGCAGCCAGTCAGAAAGGCTCCCTTTATTCTCATTCTTTGCCTCCTGCCAATCGGTCACTGCTCTATCCATGCTAGAATCTTTCCTGTAACACCATCGGCTCGTATTTTGTTAAGCAGCCTCATGTGTGGTACCTTCTCAGAAGTCATCTGAAACTTCAGGTACACAATATCAGCTGATTCTCCTTTGTTTATCCTGCTTGTTATTTCTTCAATTAATTCCAACAGATTTCTCAGGCAAGATTTTCCCTTGAGGAAACCATGCTGACTATGGCCTATTTTATCATGTGCCTCCAAGTACGCTGAGACCTCGTCCTTAATAATCGATTCCAACATCTTCCCAAGCACTGAGATAAGACGAACTGACCGAAAAGTTCCTTTCTTCTGTCTCTCTCCGTTCTTGAAGACTGGAGTGACATTTGCAATCTAGTGATTCTTGAAAAATCATCACTAGTGCCTCCAGAATTTCTTCAGCCAACTCTTTCAAAACTCTGGGGTGTACACCACCTGGTCCAGGTGACTTATCCACCTTCAGACCTTTCGGTTTCCCAAGAACCTTCTCTCTAGTAATGGTAGCTCACACACTTCATGACCCCTGACACCTGGAACTTCTACCAGACTGCTACGATTTTCCACAATGAAGACTGATGTAAAATACTTCATCAGTTTGTCCGCTATTTCATTGTCCCTGTTACTACCTCTCCAACACTGTTTTCCAATGGTTTGATATCCACTTTCACCTCTCTTTTATACTTTATGAATCTGAAAAAAAACTTTTGGTATTCTCTTTAGTATTACCGGCTCACTTATGTATTCCATCTTTACCTTCCTCATGACTTTTCTAGTTATTTCTGTTGGTTTTTATAAGCTTTCCAATCCTCTAACTTCCCATTAATTTTTGCTGTATTATATGCCCTTTTATATTAGCTTTGATTTCTTTTGTTAGCCACAGTTGTGTCATCTTCCCTTTGGAATACTTCTTCCTCTTTGGGATGTATATATTCTGTGCCTTCCGAAGTGCTTCCAGAAACTCCAGCTTTTGCTGCCCTGTTGTAATCCCTGCCAGTGTTCTTTTCCAATCAATTCAGACCAACTCCTCTCTCATGCCTCTGTAACTTACTTTAAAGAGGTGACATATATATGGTGACAGAGTTTGCGGAAGTATTCACCTGTGAAGATCTTAGTAGTATGGCAGTAAGTATAGAGAAATATATGGTTGTTTAAGTGACTAGAGATCTTAGAAAATGAGCTCCTGCTTCAGCTGAAAAGGCTGAAAGTTAATACATCTCCAGGGCCAGAAAGCATACATCCAAAGGTCCTTAAAGGGGGTGTGTGTTTATATTTACAAACTCGTAACATGTATTTTTCAAAAGTCAGAGAAGACTGGTGAAATCACTGAGGACTGGAAATGGGCTAAAGTCGTTCTGGTATATAAGAAGGGTGACTGCACTGACCCTGGGAAATATAGAGCAGAAGCTTAAACGTGCATTGTAGGTAAGATAATGGAAACACCAATAAAGAATGAGATGGAAAAACAGCTGGTAAGAACAGACAATTTAGCAGAAAGCCAGCGCGGGTTCAGAAAGTGAAAATCATGCTTTACTAACATGCTGGAGTTCTGCGAAGAGGCAGTTAAAATTTATGCTACCAATAGAGTGGTTGATATAATTTACTTGGTCTTTCAGAAGGCTTTTGACAAGGTGCCCTACAAGAGGTTAATAATCAAATTACAGGAGGTATGGATTCAGGGTAAAGTGTCCGAATGGGTGCAGAATTGGCTCAAAAACAGAAAACAATGCATTATGGTGAGAGGATCATTGTCACGCCTAGAAATGTTAGAAGTGGAGTTCTGCAGGGATCAGTTTTGGGTCCGCTGCTGTTTTTAATTTACAATAATGATCTGGATAAATGCATAACAAATAAACTAGTAACGTTTGCAGATGACACAAAATTAGGCGTATGGGCTGATAACACTCAGGCAGCAGAATCAATGCAGTTAGATCTAAACAAAAACCAGGTGTGGGCAGATAGAGACATAGAAACATAGAAAACTACAGCCCAATACAGGCCCTTCGGCCCACAAAGTTGTGCCGATCATGTACCTACCTTAGAAATTACTAGGCTTGCTGATAGCCCTCTAGTTTTCTAAGCTCCATGTACCTATCCAAAAGTCTCTTAAAAGACCATATCGTATCCGCCTCCACCACCATTGCCGGCAGCCCATTCCACGCAATCACCATTTTCTGAGTAAAAAAACTTACCCCTGACATCTCCTCTCTACCTACTCCCCAGCACCTTAAACCTGTGTCCTCTTGTGGCAACCATTTCAGCCCTGGGAAAAAGCCTCTGACTATCCACACGATCAATGCCTCTCATCATCATATACACCTCTATCAGGTCACCTCTCATCCTCCGTCGCTCCAAGGAGAAACGGCCAAGTTCACTCGACCTATTCTCAAAAGGCATGCTCCCCATTCCAGGCAACATCCTTATAAATATCCTCTGCACCCTTTCTATGGCTTCCACATTCTTCCTGTAGTGAGGCGACCAGAACTGAGCACAGTACTCCAAGTGGGGTCTGAACAGGGTCCTATATAACTGCAACATTACCTTTCGGCTCCTAAATTTAATTCCACGATTGATGAAGGCCAATACACCGTGTGCCTTCTTAACCACAGAGTCAACCTGCGCAGTTGCTTTGAGTGTCCTATGGACTCGGACCCCAAGATCCCTCTGAATCTCCACACTGCCAAGAGTCTTACCATTAATACCATATTCTGCCATCATATTTAACCTATCAGAATGAACCACTCCACACTTATCTGGATGAACTCCATCTGCCACTTCTCAGCCCAGTTTTGCATCCTGTCAATGTCCCACTGTAACCTCTGACAGCCCTCCACAATATCCACAACACCCATCATCTTGCTCAAATGGATTTATTACAGCCTTCGTACACCACGGTTCCTGTACCCTACCATAAATTCCCTGTCTCATTGGAACATACCCGTGCAGAACTCCACACAAACATCCTCTGAACATTTGCCACATTTCTTCTGTACATTTCCCTGAGAACATCTGTTTCCAGTTAAAGCTTCCAATTTCCTGCCTGATAGCCTCATAATTCCCCTTACTCCAATTAAACCCTTTTCTAACTTGTCTGTTCCTATCCCTCTCCAATGCAATTGTAAAGGAGATAGAATTATGATCACTATCTCCAAAATGTATCCCACTGAGAGATCTGACACCTGACCAGGTTCATTTCCCAATACCAAATCAAGTGCAGTCTCTCCTCTTGTAGGCTTATCTACATATTGTGTCAAGAAACCTTCCTGAACACACCTAACAAACTCCTCCCCATCTAAACCCTTTGCTCTTGAGAGATGCCAATCAATATTTGGGAAATTAAAATCTCCCATCATGGCAAGTCTGTTACAACTTTCCAGGATCTGTTTCCCTATCTGTCCCTCGATATCCCTGTTACTATTGGGTGGCCTTTCAGAAACACCCAGTAAAGTTATTGAACCCTTCTTGTTCCTAACCTCCAACCACAGAGACTCCGTAGACAATCCATCCATTTCTGAAGCCGTGACATTATCTCCGAACAACAGTGCCGTGACCCTCACCACTTTTGCCTCCCTCCCTGTCCTTTCTGAAACATCCAAAACCCGGCACTTGAAGTAACCATTCCTGTCCCTGAGCCATGCAAGTCTCTGAAATGGCCACCACATCATATCTCCAAATACTGATCCACGCTCTAAGCTCATCCGCTTTATGGCAGATGAAATTTAATGTAAGTAACTGTGAAATATTACATATAGGAAGTAGAAATATTAGCTGTGAATATACAGTGGGTGGTCTTGAGTAAGGAAGTGCAATGCATGAGAAGGACTCGGGCATCCTGATAGACTCATCGCTATCAACATCCTGACCGGGGTTTCTCAGCCGCTATTGCACCGAGCCCTCGGGTTCTGTGAGAGTTCGCTAGGGATTCCGCGAGAGATTATGGGTAAAGAAATAAACATTGTTTTTTGAACTTCGTGATGTTAGCGTTCTCAGCGGTGGGCAGTGACGGAGCAGCCTCGTTAGCAATCTCATTACGGGTCTCTCAGCCCGGTATGGCAGTGCACAGTAGGGCTGCGTTTATTTGGTTGAGTCCATTCTCAGTTTTTGATGCAAGGTAGGACATTCAGTGAGTGTTGTTTTGCACAGAGGGGAGGATGGTAGGCTGATAATTGGTGAGCGCTATATTGCATGGACGGGAGGACAGTCGGATGATCATTGGTTAGCGCTGTTTTGCACAGAGGGGAGGTTGGTGGGGTGATAATTGGTGAGCGCTGTATTACACAGAGGGGAGGACGGTAGGCTGATAGTTGGTGAGCGCTGTATTACACAGAGGGGAGGACGGTAGGGTGTTAATTGGTGAGCGCTGTTTTGCACAGAGGGGAGGTTGGTGGGGTGATAATTGGTGAGCGCTGTATTACACAGAGGGGAGGACGGTAGGCTGATAGTTGGTGAGCGCTGTATTACACAGAGAGGAGGACGGTAGGCTGATAGTTGGTGAGCGCTGTATTACACAGAGGGGAGGACGGTAGGCTGATAGTTGGTGAGCGCTGTATTACACAGAGGGGAGGATGGTGGGGTGATAATTGGTGAGCACTGTATTACACAGAGGGGAGGATGCTGGGGTGATAATTGGTGAGCGCTGTATTACACAGAGGGGAGGATGGTGGGGTGATAATTGGTGAACACTGTATTACACAGAGGGGAGGACGGTGGGGTGATAGTTGGTGAACACTGTATTACACAGAGGGGAGGACGGTGGGGTGATAATTGGTGAACACTGTATTACACAGAGGGGAGGATGCTGGGGTGATAATTGGTGAACACTGTATTACACAGAGGGGAGGATGGTGGGCTGATAATTGGTGAACACTGTATTACACAGAGGGGAGGACGGTGGGGTGATAATTGGTGAACACTATTACACAGAGGGGAGGATGGTGGGGTGATAATTGGTGAACACTGTATTACACAGAGGGGAGGATGGTGGGGTGATAGTTGGTGAACACTGTATTACACAGAGGGGGAGGATGGTGGGGTGATAATTGGTGAACACTGTATTACACAGAGGGGAGGATGGTGGGGTGATAATTGGTGAACACTGTATTACACAGAGGGGAGGATGGTGGGGTGATAGTTGGTGAACACTGTATTACACAGAGGGGAGGATGGTGGGGTGATAATTGGTGAACACTGTATTACACAGAGGGGAGGACGGTGGGGTGATAATTGGTGAACACTGTATTACACAGAGGGGAGGATGCTGGGGTGATAATTGGTGAACACTGTATTACACAGAGGGGAGGATGGTGGGCTGATAATTGGTGAACACTGTATTACACAGAGGGGAGGATGGTGGGGTGATAGTTGGTGAACACTGTATTACACAGAGGGGAGGTTGGTGGGGTGATAATTGGTGAACACTATTACACAGAGGGGAGGTTGGTGGGGTGATAATTGGTGAACACTGTATTACACAGAGGGGAGGATGGTGGGGTGATAATTGGTGAACACTGTATTACACAGAGGGGAGGATGGTGGGGTGATAGTTGGTGAACACTGTATTACACAGAGGGGAGGACGGTGGGGTGATAATTGGTGAACACTGTATTACACAGAGGGGAGGTTGGTGGGGTGATAATTGGTGAACACTGTATTACACAGAGCGGAGGATGGTGGGGTGATAATTGGTGAACACTGTATTACACAGAGGGGAGGATGGTGGGGTGATAATTGGTGAACACTGTATTACACAGAGGGGAGGATGGTGGGGTGATAATTGGTGAACACTGTATTACACAGAGGGGAGGATGGTAGGGTGATAATTGGTGAACACTGTATTACACAGAGGGGAGGATGGTGGGGTGATAGTTGGTGAACACTGTATTACACAGAGGGGAGGTTGGTGGGGTGATAATTGGTGAACACTGTATTACACAGAGGGGAGAATGGTGGGGTGATAATTGGTGAACACTGTATTACACAGAGAGCAGGACGGTAGGGTGATAATTGGTGAACACTGTATTACACAGAGGGGAGGATGGTGGGGTGATAATTGGTGAACGCTGTATTACACAGAGGGGACGATGGTAGGGTGATAATTGGTGAACACTGTATTACACAGAGGGGAGGATGGTGGGGTGATAGTTGGTGAACACTGTATTACACAGAGGGGAGGTTGGTGGGGTGATAATTGCTGAGCGCTGTATTACACAGAGGGGAGGTTGGTGGGGTGATAATTGGTGAACACTGTATTACACAGAGGGGAGGTTGGTGGGGTGATAATTGGTGAACACTGTATTACACAGAGGGGAGGACGGTGGGGTGATAATTGGTGAACACTGTATTACACAGAGGGGAGGATGCTGGGGTGATAATTGGTGAACACTGTATTACACAGAGGGGAGGATGGTGGGCTGATAATTGGTGAACACTGTATTACACAGAGGGGAGGATGGTGGGGTGATAGTTGGTGAACACTGTATTACACAGAGGGGAGGTTGGTGGGGTGATAATTGGTGAACACTATTACACAGAGGGGAGGTTGGTGGGGTGATAATTGGTGAACACTGTATTACACAGAGGGGAGGATGGTGGGGTGATAATTGGTGAACACTGTATTACACAGAGGGGAGGATGGTGGGGTGATAGTTGGTGAACACTGTATTACACAGAGGGGAGGACGGTGGGGTGATAATTGGTGAACACTGTATTACACAGAGGGGAGGTTGGTGGGGTGATAATTGGTGAACACTGTATTACACAGAGCGGAGGATGGTGGGGTGATAATTGGTGAACACTGTATTACACAGAGGGGAGGATGGTGGGGTGATAATTGGTGAACACTGTATTACACAGAGGGGAGGATGGTGGGGTGATAATTGGTGAACACTGTATTACACAGAGGGGAGGATGGTAGGGTGATAATTGGTGAACACTGTATTACACAGAGGGGAGGATGGTGGGGTGATAGTTGGTGAACACTGTATTACACAGAGGGGAGGTTGGTGGGGTGATAATTGGTGAACACTGTATTACACAGAGGGGAGGATGGTGGGGTGATAATTGGTGAACACTGTATTACACAGAGGGGAGAATGGTGGGGTGATAATTGGTGAACACTGTATTACACAGAGAGCAGGACGGTAGGGTGATAATTGGTGAACACTGTATTACACAGAGGGGAGGATGGTGGGGTGATAATTGGTGAACGCTGTATTACACAGAGGGGACGATGGTAGGGTGATAATTGGTGAACACTGTATTACACAGAGGGGAGGATGGTGGGGTGATAGTTGGTGAACACTGTATTACACAGAGGGGAGGTTGGTGGGGTGATAATTGCTGAGCGCTGTATTACACAGAGGGGAGGTTGGTGGGGTGATAATTGGTGAACACTGTATTACACAGAGGGGAGGTTGGTGGGGTGATAATTGGTGAACACTGTATTACACAGAGGGGAGGATGGTGGGGTGATAATTGGTGAACACTGTATTACACAGAGGGGAGGATGGTGGGGTGATAATTGGTGAACACTGTATTACACAGAGGGGAGGATGGTAGGGTGATAATTGGTGAACACTGTATTACACAGAGGGGAGGATGGTGGGGTGATAGTTGGTGAACACTGTATTACACAGAGGGGAGGACGGTTGGGTGATAATTGGTGAACACTGTATTACACAGAGGGGAGGATGGTGGGGTGATAATTGGTGAACACTGTATTACACAGAGGGGAGGACGGTAGGGTGATAGTTGGTGAACACTGTATTACACAGAGGGGAGGATGGTGGGGTGATAATTGGTGAACACTGTATTACACAGAGGGGAGGATGCTGGGGTGATAATTGGTGAACACTGTATTACACAGAGGGGAGGACGGTAGGGTGATAGTTGGTGAACACTGTATTACACAGAGGGGAGGATGGTGGGGTGATAATTGGTGAACACTGTATTACACAGAGGGGAGGTTGGTGGGGTGATAATTGGTGAACACTGTATTACACAGAGGGGAGGATGGTGGGGTGATAATTGGTGAACACTGTATTACACAGAGGGGAGGATGGTGGGGTGATAATTGGTGAGTGCTGTATTACACAGAGGGGAGGATGGTGGGGTGATAATTGGTGAACACTGTATTACACAGAGGGGAGGATGGTGGGGTGATAGTTGGTGAACACTGTATTACACAGAGGGGAGGATGGTGGGGTGATAATTGGTGAACAATGTATTACACAGAGGGGAGGATGGTGGGGTGATAATTGGTGAACACTGTATTACACAGAGGGGAGGATGGTGGGGTGATAATTGGTGAGCGCTGTATTACACAGAGGGGAGGATGGTGGTGTGATAATTGGTGAGCGCTGTATTACACAGAGGGGAGGATGGTGGGGTGATAATTGGTGAACACTGTATTACACAGAGGGGAGGATGGTGGGGTGATAGTTGGTGAACACTGTATTACACAGAGGGGAGGATGGTGGGGTGATAATTGGTGAACACTGTATTACACAGAGGGGAGGATGGTGGGGTGATAATTGGTGAACACTGTATTACACAGAGGGGAGGATGGTGGGGTGATAATTGGTGAACACTGTATTACACAGAGGGGAGGATGGTGGGGTGATAGTTGGTGAACACTGTATTACACAGAGGGGAGGATGGTGGGGTGATAATTGGTGAACACTGTATTACACAGAGGGGAGGACGGTGGGGTGATAATTGGTGAACACTGTATTACACAGAGGGGAGGATGCTGGGGTGATAATTGGTGAACACTGTATTACACAGAGGGGAGGATGGTGGGCTGATAATTGGTGAACACTGTATTACACAGAGGGGAGGATGGTGGGGTGATAGTTGGTGAACACTGTATTACACAGAGGGGAGGTTGGTGGGGTGATAATTGGTGAACACTGTATTACACAGAGGGGAGGATGGTGGGGTGATAATTGGTGAACACTGTATTACACAGAGGGGAGGATGGTGTGGTGATAGTTGGTGAACACTGTATTACACAGAGGGGAGGACGGTGGGGTGATAATTGGTGAACACTGTATTACACAGAGGGGAGGATGGTGTGGTGATAATTGGTGAACACTGTATTACACAGAGGGGAGGTTGGTGGGGTGATAATTGGTGAACACTGTATTACACAGAGGGGAGGTTGGTGGGGTGATAATTGGTGAACACTGTATTACACAGAGGGGAGGATGGTGGGGTGATAATTGGTGAACACTGTATTACACAGAGCGGAGGATGGTGGGGTGATAATTGGTGAACACTGTATTACACAGAGGGGAGGATGGTGGGGTGATAATTGGTGAACACTGTATTACACAGAGGGGAGGATGGTGGGGTGATAATTGGTGAACACTGTATTACACAGAGGGGAGGATGGTAGGGTGATAATTGGTGAACACTGTATTACACAGAGGGGAGGATGGTGGGGTGATAGTTGGTGAACACTGTATTACACAGAGGGGAGGTTGGTGGGGTGATAATTGGTGAACACTGTATTACACAGAGGGGAGGATGGTGGGGTGATAGTTGGTGAACACTGTATTACACAGAGGGGAGGATGGTGGGGTGATAATTGGTGAACACTGTATTACACAGAGGGGAGAATGGTGGGGTGATAATTGGTGAACACTGTATTACACAGAGGGGAGGATGGTGGGGTGATAATTGGTGAACACTGTATTACACAGAGAGCAGGACGGTAGGGTGATAATTGGTGAACACTGTATTACACAGAGGGGACGATGGTAGGGTGATAATTGGTGAACACTGTATTACACAGAGGGGAGGATGGTGGGGTGATAATTGGTGAGCGCTGTATTACACAGAGGGGAGGATGGTGGGGTGATAGTTGGTGAACACTGTATTACACAGAGGGGAGGTTGGTGGGGTGATAATTGCTGAGCGCTGTATTACACAGAGGGGAGGTTGGTGGGGTGATAATTGGTGAACACTGTATTACACAGAGGGGAGGTTGGTGGGGTGATAATTGGTGAACACTGTATTACACAGAGGGGAGGATGGTGGGGTGATAATTGGTGAGTGCTGTATTACACAGAGGGGAGGATGGTGGGGTGATAATTGGTGAACACTGTATTACACAGAGGGGAGGATGGTGGGGTGATAGTTGGTGAACACTGTATTACACAGAGGGGAGGATGGTGGGGTGATAATTGGTGAACACTGTATTACACAGAGGGGAGGATGGTGGGGTGATAATTGGTGAACACTGTATTACACAGAGGGGAGGATGGTGGGGTGATAATTGGTGAGCGCTGTATTACACAGAGGGGAGGATGGTGGTGTGATAATTGGTGAGCGCTGTATTACACAGAGGGGAGGATGGTGGGGTGATAATTGGTGAACACTGTATTACACAGAGGGGAGGATGGTGGGGTGATAGTTGGTGAACACTGTATTACACAGAGGGGAGGACGGTAGGCTCTAGTGCAACAACGGACACAAAAAAGTCCGTCTTTACAATGAAAGCTACTTATCAATGGGTTTTACATGGACTGGTGATCCACGTTGTCCTATTCGATTGTACTTAGTCTGTGGCAAACAACTTACAAATGTAGCAATGGCTCCAGCAAAAATGAAAAAACACTTAACTACAAATCACAGCTGTATGACACCTAAAGGTGCTGATTATTTTTAACAGCTATTGGAAGCTCAAAACAGAGTAAAGCTTTTGCTGTAAGGTCACAGCCAGTAAAAGTATCCAGGAAATGATTTATTTAGTTGCAGAACTTATTACTCAGAAACAGAAAATGCACACAGCTGGTGAGAACCTAATAATGCTAGTATGTAAAATTAGAGTGAGTAAAATGCAAGGGCAAGATGCAGCATGAGAAGTTGAAAAGTTCCACTCTCAAACAGTACGATAAGTCAACGTATTGATGACAAGTCACATGATGCTGGAGGTTTTGTGTGATAAACTGAAAAACAACAGCATCTCTATCCACATTGATGAGTCAACAGATTTCACCAACTAATGTCATGTTGCAGCATTTGTCAGATTAGTAAATGATGGTGAAATACAAGAATAATTTATCTGTTGCAAAGAGTTGTCTGAAACATGCGAAGAGCAAAATATATTTAATGTTTTGTCTTCATATCTGGAAACAAAAGGACTGTCTTGGAGAAACTGTGTTGGCATCTGTACTGATGGCACCCATCAATGCTTGGCTCTGTGAAAGGTTTCGTTTCTTTTAAAAAAAAAGAAAATCCTGACATTGTCACAACACACCGCTTTCTTCACAGAGAGGTGTGACGCAACTTGCGCGGCCATTCCAGTGAACGATATCTGTAATCTGTCAAGTAGGGTGCCGTGCACAATCCTGATTTGATGGAGACAGACATGAGAGAACAGAGGAACATCTGGAGAAGCTTCTGAAATGCCTTTTTCGCTGCCGCTGTTACTGTGTGATCCGGAATCTCCGGAGGGGAAGGCCCCGAATCCTCGGCTTTGCTTGTTCCTCGGCGGCCGAGACGGGGGTCGAAGCACTCAGCAGGGATGGTGCTCGGTGCTTGGTGTCAAAGGGCTGGTCAGAGGCTCAAAGTTTTCGGACGGACTGAGACTCAGCTGTGGTCGAGTGCTTCCAATGCATCAACAGTTGTTGGTGCCTGGAGGTTTATGGCAGAGAGAGTTTCTCCCTTCTGCCGCCTGCTATCGGGGACTATCGGGAGTCGATCGGAACTTTGAGACTTTTTTTTACTATTCCCATGGTCTGCTCTTCATCAAATTCTAGTACTGCTTTGCACTGCTGTAACTATATGTTAAAAATATGTGGTCTTGTCAGTGTTAGTCTTTGGTTTGTCCTGTTTTTTTTTGTGATATCGCTCTGGAGGAACATTATATCATTTCTTAATGCATGCATGCATTTCTAAATGACAATCAACGAGGACTGAGTGTCCTCATAATCTGATCTGTGAACTAGATAGTAAGCCCAAAATTAAAAACCTGCCAATTTTAAACTGGCCACAACCGACCAATCCCAAAGTTCAAAGTTAATTTATTATCAAAGTACATATATGTCACCATATACAATCCTGAGATTTATTTCCTTCTGGGCATTCACAGTAAATACAAATAAACACCAGAGAAGCAATGAAAGACTGTACACTACAAGCACTCCATACCACTCCCATTCATGCACTTATCCAAACTTCTCTTAAATGATTCAATGAACCCTGCATTCAGAATTTCCTCTGGCAGCTTGTTGCAACACTCGAACCACCCTCTGAGTGAAGAAGTTCCCTTAAATAGTCCACTTTTCACCTTGAACCTATGACCTCTGGTTCAAGACTCACCCAACCTCAGTGGAAAATGCCTGCTTGCATTTAACCCATCTATACCCTACACTGGTGGCGGGGGGAGGAAGATAAGTCTCTACCAAAGGAGGTGTAAGGCTCTCCTACCTTTCACTAGCCTGCAGGTCACCCTTAGGCAAGGTGTAGTACCTGTTTAGCCACCCCACACCCCCAGCAATCAGGGTCATGTGAAACCATGGGAGCAGGTGGTGGATGGTCGTATGAGCAGCCGGTGCATATCACAAGCCCTAGTTATGTGACCACTGATGCCAGCCAGACAATCTCTGAACAGCATTAGTAATGGCTGGGGTCACCTGTCTCGTAACCACACTGCCCAGAGGAAAGCGATGGCAAACCACTTCTGTAGAAAAATTTGCCGAGGACAATCCTGGTCATGGAAAGACTATTCTATTGATATGATATGGCACAGAATGAACGAACAAATAATTTTGTATACATCTATCAAGACCATAAGACACAGGAGCAGAACTAGGCCATTTGGGCCATCGAGTCTGCTCCACCATTCAATCATGGCTTTCCCCCACCTCATCCCCACTCCCCGGCCTTCTCCCTGTAACCTTTGATGCATTGGCCAATCAAGAACGTATCAATCCCTGCCTTAAATACACCCAATGACCTGAGGTCCACAGCTGCAGGTGGTAATAAATCCCACAAATCCACCACCCTCTGGCGAAAGAGATTTCTCTGCTTTTCTGTTTTAAATGGTCGCCCCTCTATCCTGATGCTGCACCCTTTTCTCCTAAATTCCCTCACCATGGGAAAGATCCTGTCCACAGCTACTCTGTCTGGACCTTTCAACATTCAAAAGGTTTCAATGAAATTCCTCCTGCATCCTTCTAAATTCCAGCGAGTACAGTCCCAGAGCCATCCAAAGTTCCTCATATGATTCATTCCCGGAATCATCCTTGTGAACCTTCTCTGGATCCTCTCCAATGCCAGCACATCTTTTCTCAGAAGAGAAAACCAAAAGTGTTCACAATACTCAAGGTGAGGCCTCACCAGTGTCATATAAAGCCTCAGCATCACACCCTTGCTCTTGTATTCTAGATCTCTTGAAATGAATGCTAACATGGCATTTTCCTTCCTCACCACCGACTCAACCTGCAAGTTAACCTTCAAGGTGGTCTACACAAGGACTCTCAAGTCCTTTCGCATCTCAGTTTTTTTGATTTCCTCCCCATCTAGAAAATAGTCTGCACATTTTTTTCAACCAAAGTGCATGGCCATTCATTTTCCAACATTGTATTCCATTTATCACTTTCTTGCCCATTCTCCTAATTCAAGTCCTTCTGCACCCTTCCTGTTTCCAAAACACTACCTGTCCTTCTGCAAGTTTTGTATCATCTGCAAACTTGGCAACAAAGCCACCTATTCCATCATCCAAGTTATGATATACAGCATAAAAAGAAGCCATCCCAACACTGACCCCTGTGGAACAACACTAGTCACTAGTAGGCAACCACACAAGAATCTTTTAATTCCCCTTGTTGCCTCCCACCAATCAGCTAATGCTCTAGCCATGCTAATAACTTTCCTGTAATACCATGGGCTCCTAACTTGATAAGCAGCCTCATGTGTGGCACCTTGTTAAAGGCCTTCTGAAAATCAAATATACATCATCCACTGCATCCCCTTTATCTATCCTACGTGTAATCTCCTCAAAGAACTCTGACAGGTTCATCAGGCAAGAATTTCCCTTAAAGAAACCATACTGACTTTATTCTATCTTGTCCTGTGTCACCAAGTACTCCATCACCTCAGCTTTAACAATTGATTCAACCACTGAGGTCAGGCTAACTGGTCTATAATTTCCTTTCTGCTGCCTTCCTCCTTTCTTAAAGAGTGAAGTGGAGTGATATCTGCAATTTTTCAGTCCTCTGGAACCATGTCAGAGTCCAATGTTTCTTGAAGATACCCTTTTTGATTCTGTATCCGTAATGCACTGATATTCACCCTGCTGGCTGCATTTGTGTCCTATCAACTGCCTGTCCTTCCTGACAGGCTGACTGCACATTATCTTTGTTTTTTCACCATCCGTCCTATCCTGAGTCCCTTCACTCTGGTTCCCATCCTTCTGCCAAATTAGTTTAAATCCTCCTGAACAGCTCTAACAAACCTGCCCACAAAAATATTGTTCCCCCTCAGGTTCAAGTTCAACCTGTCCCTTTCGTACAGCTCATATCTCCCCCAGAAGAGGTCCCGATGATCCTAGAACCTGAAGCCCTGCTCCTTGCACCAGCTTCTCAGCCAAGCATTTATCTGACAAATCATCCCGTTTCTACCCACACTGGTGCATGGCACAGACAGCAATCCAAAAGTTACTACCCTAGTAACTTCTCAACTTTCTGCCTAGCTCTCTAAATTCTCTTTTCAGGACCTCTTTGCTTTTCCTTCCTATCTCATTGGTACCAATATGTACCAAGACATCTGGCTGCTCCCTCTCCCCTTCTAAAATGCTGTGGACGTGAATCAGGATGTCCCTGACCCCGGCAACTGAGACAGCATACCATCAGGGTGCCCCGTTCATGTCCACGTTCTCCATTCCTTTCCTCTGACTATTGAGTCCCCTGTCATTACCGCACCCCTCTTCTCCCTCTTTCCCTTCTGCACCACGGACCCATGCTCAGTGTCAGTAGCCCGGTCTCCTTGGCATTCCCCTGGGAGTTCATTCCCCACAACAGTATCCAAAGCGACGCTTATTATTGAGAGAAATGGTCACAGAGATGCTCTGTGCTAACTGTTAAAAGATGGCGCCGGTAACTGGCGACTTAGCGCGGGCTCTCCCGAGCAAACTGACCTCTCCACTATCCTACACCCGAGACACCCTTCGAGCAAGATAAAGATCAACAACACCCTGGCGAAGCTACTGACCCAGCTGGAGACCACCGCGCCACAACTGCTTCTGAAACTCCGGACCCGGCCAGCGAGGCGCACCACGTTCCCGGAGACCCGCGGCCTGCTACCGTGCCGGAGCGCTTGGAGACACGGCCCATTCCGACCAGCACCTCTCCGGAGCAGGCGACCACACAGAAGTGGCGGCGAAGACCTCAAGGTGCTCCAGACGCTTCCCCGGAGCGACCACCGTAAAGCCCCGTTGGTGGCCATCCACAGCCGCCGGAAGTGAGACCTCCGCCGCGGACCTCGGAAATCGAGCCCGAGGCTCGACTGGAGTGGAGGCTTCCACAACCGTGACTCGGCTTACGGACTTGTTTCAGCCAGGAGCCCGGCCATCCGGGATTAAGTGTCGGCTTCGGGTCCCGACACAATCGACTGCCCGGGCCCCCGGCAGCTGGAAGTGGCAGCGGAGCCTCCCCCGTTACTCGGCCCGACCCGGAGCGCACGACGACGCGACCCGCCGATCGGTCCCCGCGGGACGCGTCCACCTTCCTCAAAGAGCTGACAACAACACGCCGCATCGATGGAGACCTGGAAAGATGCACTACTTACCGAGCTGGGCTGCTGGTCAGAGTGAAGCTGAGGGGCTTCAGGGTCCCTGTGCCCACCATCCTACTGGGCTAATGTGCAAGCCATGGAGAACAAGGTGGATGATCTTTAAGGGAGACTCATCTACTGCGGGGAGATGCAGAACTGCTGTGTATTCTGTTTCACCGAGACCTGGCTCTCCCCTGCCACCCCCGACTGTGCCATCCGACCGGTGGGATTTTTGAGCCATTGGATCTTCGGGCAAGATGAGGGGAGGTGGTATCTGCCTACTGATCAACACTGGGTGGTGCTCGGACACCGTGGCACTGACAAGCTCCTGCAGCCTGGACCTGGAGCACCTGTAGGTGAAGTGTCATCCCTACTATCTGCCACGGGAATTCACCTCGGTCATACTGACAGCGGTCTACAATCCCCCCCCAGGCGGATGTGGAGTGTGCTCTGAACATACTGTATGCCAACATCAGTGAACTTGAGACCAGGTATCTGGAGGCTTTGCTCATTACAGCCAGGGACTTTAACCAGGCAAACCTCAGAAAGGTGCTACCAAATTTATACCAACATGTCTCCTGCCCCACTAGAGGCCCGAATATACTTGACCACTGCCACACAGCAGTCAAGGACGCCGACTGTTCCGTCCCACGACCTCACTTCGGAAAATCGGACCATCAGGCTGTAGTCCTCCTCCCAGCTTACAAACAGAAACTGAAGCAGGAGGTCACGGTGTCAAAAGTAGTGTCGCGTTGGACAGAGGAAATGGATGAGGTCATCCGTGACTGCTTTGAATCGGTGGGCTGGTTAGCATTGAAGGACTCGGCAGCTAACCTCGATGAGTATGCCTCAACTGTCATGGACTTTATTTGGAAATGCACGGAGGACTGTGTGTCTCGCAAGACGATCCGTGTATTCTGTAACCAGAAACCTTGGATGAATTATGAGGTCAAGTACCTTTTAAAGGCGAGAGCTGCGGCTTTTAGGTCCGGGGGTACCAGTCGCTACAAGGAATCCAGGCTTGAACTCCGGAAAGCCATTAAGGGCGCCAAGAGGCAATGTCGAGCCAAGTTGGAAGCCCAGGCTAACCAGAGGGATGCCAGTAGACTATGGCAGGGTCTAAATGAGATCACTGGGCACAAAGAAAAGGCTGGGAATATCAATAACTGTGGCGCTTCTCTTCCTGACGAACTTAACGTATTCTACGCAAAATTCAAACAAAAGAGGAGTGTCTCGCTCCCTCCGGATGAACTGGACCTGATGGCATGGAGATTCATCGTCACTGAGGAGGACGTCAGAAGGGCCTTCCTGAAGATAAATCCAAGGAAGGCGCTGGGCCCAGATGGCATCCCGGGACGGGTTCTTCGGGCCTGTGCAAGCGAACCAGCTGGAGTGTTTGCTGACATCTTCAACTGCTCCTTGCTTCAGTCTAAGATCCCCTCGTGCTTTAAGAAGGCAACGAGAATCCCAGTGCCGAAGAAGAGCAAGGTGGCATGCTGGAATGACTATCGACCTGTGGCTCTGACATCGATTGCTATGAAGTGCTTCGAGAGATTGGTTATGGCGCATATCAAGCACAGCCAGCGGTCAACCTCAACGCTTTGCAATTCACCTACCGGAGCAACAGGTCAACAGCAGATGCCATCTCTGTGGCCCTACATTCCTCCTTAGAACACCTGGAGAATAAAGACGCATACATAGGCTCCTTTCAATTGACTATAGGTCTGCCTTTAACACCATCATTCCAAATAAACTGATTCCTAAGCTCCAGAACCTGGGCCTTAGCACTCAGATCTGCAGCTGGATCTTCAACTTCCTCACAGACAGGACCCAGGCAGTAAAATTAGGGGACAAGCTCTCCTCTACAATCATCCTGAGCACCAGTGCCCAACAATGCAGTGTACTCAGCCCCCTGCTGTACTCACTGTACACCCATGATTGTGTAGCCAAGTTTCCAACAATCTCAATATATAAGTTTTCTGATGACACAACAATTGTAGGTCATATCTCCGGTAATGATGAGTTTGAGTACAGAGAGGAAATTAAGACCCTGGTGGCATGGTGCAAAGACAATAATCTATCCTTCAATGTCAGCAAGGCGAAGGAATTGGTTGTTGACTTCAGAAGGAGCAGCGGACCGCACGACCCAATTTACATTGGTGGTACGCAAGTGGAACAGGTCAAAAGCTTTAAGTTCCTCGGGGTCAATATCACAGATAACCTGACTTGGTCCAACTAAGCAGAGTTCACTGCCAAGAAGGCCCACCAGCGCCTTTACTTCCTGAGAAAACTAAAGAAATTTGGCCTGACCACTAAAACCCTCACTAATTTTTATAGATGCACCGTAGAAAGCATTCTTCTAGGGTGCATCACAACCTGGTATGGAAGTTGTCCTGTCCAAGACCGAAAGAAGCTGCAGAAGATCGTGAACACGGCGCAGCACATCACACAAACCGGTCTTCCGTCCGTGGGCTCACTTTACACTGCACATTGTCAGAGTAGTGCGGCCAGGATAATCAAGGACATGACCCACCCAGCCAAAAAGACTTTTTGTCCCTCTTCCCTCCGGGAGAAGGTTCAGGAGCTTGAAGACTCATCCAGCCAGATTTGGGAACAGCTTCTTTCCAACTGTGATAAGACTGCTGAACGGATCCTGACCTGGATCTGGGCCGTACCCTCCAAATATCCGGACCTGCCTCTCGGTTTTTTTGCATTACCTTACTTCCCATTTTTCTATTTTCAATTTATGATTTATAATTTAAATTTTTAATATTTACTAATTTTAACTATTTTTAATATAGATTAATATTTAATATTTGTAATCCAGGGAGTGTGAAGCGCAGAATCAAATATCGCTGTGATGATTGTACGTTCTAGTACCAATTGTTCGACGACAATAAAGTATAAAGTATTCACCTTCCCATTTTATTCTCCTGACAGTCACCCAGCTGCCCGTCTCCTGCGACTCAGGGGTGACTACTTCCCTGTAACTCCGATCGATGATCTCCTCACTCTCCCAAAGGTCATCCAGCTGCTGCTCCAGATCTCTAACATGGTCTTCAAGGAGCTGCAGCTGGATGCCCTTCATGCAGATGTGGTTCCCTGGAGACTCTGGGTCTCCCAGGACTCCAGCATCTGGCATGAAGAACACACAATGGCCATTTAAACTGCACTCAGTATCCCTGACACAGGAAGCAAAAAGGGAAACTTTACAGAAACGTACCTGGACAACTTAACCAGAGTCACCGCCTCTGATGAGCTGAAGCCTCATTGAGCCAAAGCCTGACACTCCCACTCTCACCACTGGCCCACTCCCAACAATGGCCGCTCTCCTTGTCCCTTCTGTACATTTATTTACTCATTTCTGTGTTACTCCCACTGCTGACTAGGCCATCGGAATGACACCGATCACCCGCAAAGCTCTCCTTTTGAACAAGCCTCATTCTCCTACACTCCAGGGAATAAAGTCCTAACCTATTGAAACTTTCCCTACAACTCAGGTCCTCAAGTCCCTGCAACATCTTTGTAATAGTCCCTTCATTCTTTCAATTTTATTGATACCTTTCCTGTCGGTAGGAAACCAGAACGGCACACAGTACTCCAAATTAGGCCTCTCTTCATCTCGATATTTTTTGCTTATTATTATTATTATTATTATTATTCTTTCTTTCGTTTTGAATTTGCACAGTTTCAAACAAGACAAAATCTGCAGATGCTGGAAATACAAGCAACAAACACAAAATGCTGGAGGTACTCAGCAGGCCAGGCAGCATCTACGGAAAAGAGTAAGGTTGATGTTTCGGGCTGAGACCCTTCAGCAGGACTGGAAGGAAAAAGGTGAAGAGTCAGAGTAAGAACACGGGGGGAGGAGAAGGAGAAACACATGGTGATAGGTGAAATCGGGAGAGGGAGAACGGTGAAGTAAAGAGCTGGGAAGTTGATTGGTGAAAGTGATACAGGGCTAGAGAAGGGGAATCTAAAAGGCCACGGGATAAAGAAAAGGGTGAAGGAGCACCAGAGGGAGGCAATGGGCAGGCAAGGAGATAAGGTGAGAGAGGGAAAAGGGGATGGGGAATGGTGAAGAGGGGTTGGGGTCATTACTGGAACTTTGAGAAATCGATGTTCATGCCATTAGGTTGGAGGTTACCCAGATGGAATATAAGGTGTTGCTCCTCCAACCTGAGTGTGACTTCACCACAATGTAGAGGAGGCCATGGATGGACATGTCAGAATAGGAAGAGGGATTAAAATGGGTGGCCACTGGGGGATCCCGGTGTTCCTGGTAGGTGCTCGTTGAAGCGGTCTCCCAGTCTACACCGGGTCACACCAATATACAGGAGGCCACACCGGCAACACGAGACACAGTATATAACCCTACCAGACTCACAGGTGAACTTTTGCCTCATCTGGAAGGACTGTTTGGGGCCTGAATGGTAGTGAGGGAGGAGGTGTAGAGGCAGATGTAACACTAGTCTCGCTTACAAGGATAAGTGCCAGGAGAGAGATCAGTGGGGAGGGGCAAATGGACAAGGGAGTTGCGTCGGGACCAGTTCCTGCAGAAAGCAGAAAGTGGGGGTGAGGGAAGGGAAGTTATGTTTAATTTGTTGTATTTTGAATCTGTCTTTTCTCGCACAATCGCCAGTGCCCTATTGTTCACCATGTAAGTCCTACCCTGGTTTGTACCCCCGAAGTGTAACACTAGAGTACAGGGGTCTGCATTAAATCCTACCTGACATTTTGCGCCCGTTCTTCCGTTGTCCTGTGCTGTGTGCTTTTTCGATATTATTGATGTCTTTCCTGTAGACGGGTAGCCAGAACTGCATAAAGTAATCCAAATTCATTGTTATCAATTTCTCTGAACTCTTTCAATCTTATTGATAGCTCGGGCAATGGACTTCAGTTGTCGAGCAATTTGTTTTCTGGCAAGTGATGCAGGAACGTGATACTAACACAAAATAGAACAGAGAATGTGCAGAGATTTCGGCTGCAGTCGAACACTGATGCACTTTCTATATCCCCGCGCTCAGAATCAGAATCAAGTTGAATATCATCGGCATATGTCGGGAAATGTTGTTCTGCGGCAGCAGTACATTGCAATACATAATAGATTATGAAGGCACGCAGTCCTCTTTTATTGTCATTTAGTAATGCATATTTCATCCGGTGTGATATCACAAAACACAGGACAGACCAAGACTGAAAAAACTGACAAAACCACAGAATTATAACATATAGTTACAGCAGTGCAACAATACCATAACTTGATGAAGAAGTCCATGAGCACAGTAAAAAGTTCAAAGTCTCTCGAATGTCCCACATCTCACGCAGACGGGAGGACGAAGAAAAACTCTCCCTGCCATGCCCGACCACAGTTCAACTCAGAGTCTCCGAAACCTTCAAGCCTCCGATCAGCTCTCCGACACCGAGTACAGGCACCATCTCTATACGAACGATTCAACCTCTATCTCGGTTGCCAACAGCAGGCAAAGCTGGGGATTTTGAGGCCTTCCCTCCGGAAGATTCTCGATCGCGCAGTAACCACAGCAGCGAACGGGCATTTCGGAAATTTCTCCAGGTGTTCATCTGTCCTTTCACACCTGTCTCCATCAATAAAACAATAATAAAACAAAAGCAAAATTACAATAAGAAATAGATATATCTATATAAAAATTAAACTGACTAAATACTACAAACAGAGAGCAATAAAAGAAAAAACAGTGAGGTAATGTCCGTTCAGAAATCTGATGGCAGAGGGGAGGAATCTGTTCCTAAAAAGTTGAGTGTGTGTCTTTAGGCTCCTGTACCTCCTCCCGGATGGTAGCAATGAGAACAGAGCACGCCCTGGATGATGGGGGCCCTTAGTGACGGACGCTGCCTTTATGAGGCATCCCTTTCTGAAGATGTCTTTGAGGCTGCTGCCCACCATGGAGCTGGCTGAGTTTACAAGTTTCTGCAGCTTCTTCTGATCCTGTGCGGTGGTCCTTCCAAACCAAACAGTGATGAACCATTTCCAGACGCAGGCTGTGCTGAGTCGATTGCCGGTCTTGTCCTGAGCCTGCACACGGAGGGAAACCTTTATGGGGCGGCAGGGCGGGCTTCACCCAGCCGAAGACTGTGCAGCTTTCCCTGTGGGCAGTTGGCGGGCTTGAGAGGCCTGTCGCACTGGGGGTTTGACTGGTCGACTTCGTGCACAGGGCAACATTAATAGACACTCCCCACGACCACTGCCTATTTGGCTGGCCAGCAGCCTCCTCCTGTCTCCCCACGCCCAAAGGACAGTGACTCACCCCAGGGAGAACGGCCGAACACACACTCCCATTGTTAGCTTCCCTGGATTTCTGCCGCAGGGGTGGATCTGTCTGGTCCGGTTACCAACGCTGGTTGATTCCAGTGATGTACACGTCCTCTTCAACACAGACGTCTAGACGGGCCCTCTGACCAGGCGGCTGTTTAACTCTTAGCTTCACTTTCCAGTCTAGTGTGCGCCAATTGTATTGATTCACTTGTATACAAGGCATAGCGGCGGCTATATTTCATGAGGAGCTTGACGAGACTTGGTATGACACCAAAAATTGTCACAAATTACTACAGATGTACTGTGGGGAGCATTCTAACTGGGTGCATCACTGCCTGGTATGGGGGTGGGGGGAGTCTCCGCACAGGATTGGAAAAAAATCTGCAGAAGGTGCAACCTCAGCCAGATCCATCACGGCCACCAGCCACCCCAGCATCGAGGACATCTTCAGAAGGCTATTCCCTCAAATAGGGGCATCCATTATTAAGGAACCCCATCACCCAGGACACGCCCTTTTCTTATTGCTACCATCAGGGAAGAGACATTGGGAGCCTGAAGATACACACTTGAGAACAGCTTCTTCCCCTCCACCATCAGATCTCTCAGTGGTGAATGAACCAATGTACGTCTATTTTGTTTTTTGCTCTCTTTTTACACTACTTTATAATTTAATTTTAACATACTTTATATTTCTTATTGTAATTTACAGTTATTATTATTATGTATTACAATGTCCTGCTGCTGCGTAACAACAAATTTCACAACATATGCCAGTGATATTAAACCTGATTCGGACCATAAGAAAATTTAACAAACAAAACATTCTCTGGAAGCAGTTTTTACCCACTGCGGAACTGCCCGAAATCGATTGTCGTCCCCGCCTGATTTATCTCTCTGATCAAGTATCACTGACTCAAACAGTAATGGTTTGGATTGGGATTGAGATTTATTTATCCCGCGCACATCGAAACAGACAGGGAGATGCTCTGTTCGCGTTAACGACCAGCAGAACCTAAGGATGTGCTGGGATCAGCCCCGTAAGTGTCACCACACGCTCCGGCACCGACACAACATGCCCACAATGTTCAGTAGAAGAACACAAGCGATGACATCAGCAAAACAAAACAAAACAAGACCATGTAAAGCAGGCCTCTTCCCGTCCCTACGTGCACGCACACACACAAACTCACACTCACATTCACACTCCTCCAGCCCCAGGACACAGAATGCCTCTCGGCCACCAGTCTTCAGCCCTGGACTCTCAGAATCGCAGACATCAGGCCTCCAACCTCGACAAGCTAAAAGTAACCCGTTTCAGATCGTCTGTTTATGTTGTGCCTCGGACCGGGTTAAATCTTTCTTAGACTCTCTCAGAAAAAGGAAATCAGACTTCGAGGAAATAGAGCAGCAACAGTAAGAAAACATTTCCGGAGTCTGGGAGAGGCATTCCTGAGCAGAATTTGCAATATTACAACACAGCATAGGAACAAGCCATTCGACGCACAATGTTGTGCCGAACCAACTAAAAAGAAAGTCGAAAACACGGAAAAATTAATCTCTCCTACCTACACAATGTCCATATCTCTCCATCTTCCGTATATTCATGTGCCTATCCAAACGTCTCATAAAAACCACTGATATATTTTCCTCCACCACCGTACCAGGCAGCGCATTCCAGGCATCCACCACTCTGAGTAAAAGACTTACCTCTCACATACATAGGTACATGGGTAAGTTTTTTACGCAGAGTGGTGAGCGCGTGGAATGGGCTGCCGGCGGCGGTAGTGGAGGCAGAAACGATAGAGTCTTTTAAGAGTCTCCTGATAGATACATGGAGCTTAGAAATCGTCGTCGAGGATGATGTTCTTCGTTCTGAAGAAGTGACCCACAGAGCGAAGACGCCTGTGCGTGTATTTGTTAAACGTGTACTTGATGTTGCACTCCAAGAAGCACACGATACTTCACAAATCAACCAACTGATTCCAGTGGCATGGAAACCACGACGATTGGAGCTGATGGATTTGTTGTAGTCTTCATCCGCCTTCACAGCCGTTGAGTTCGAAGTAACTTCATACGCCTGTTCCACTGTTGAGGTCTTAGTTGAATTGTTCTTTGTCAGGGACCTCACCCTTGATCTACCGCCATGGTGATCACACAAGCTTCTCCACCACGACATGGTGACAATCCACGGAGAAGCTCAGAAGTACAGGGCTTTGGGTAAGCCTAGGCAGTTCTAAGATAAGGAGATGTTCGGCACAGCTTTGTGGGCCGAAGGGCCTGTATTGTGCTGTAGGTTTTCTATGTTTCTATGTTTCCCCTTTGAATTTGCTCTCTCTCACCTTCAATGCATTCTCACTAGTATTAGAAGTTTCGACCCCAGGAAAGATACTCTCTGTTAACTCCATATATGTCTTCCATAATCTTGTAAACCTCATTCAGACCTCCCTTTGTTGTGTAGTTGTGTCCCCATTAATGCAGAATAAACAGAGTGCATGGCTCCAGTGACCAGGTGATACAATAAACTACGTTCTCTTTACAGGACCATATAATAAACTAGCCTCTCCTTTCCTTTGACGGGAACAGTCACGCAGCATTCAGCCCCACATCACATCCCAGTTTGCTGGACTGCACCAGAGAAAGAGCAGCACTTACTCAGAGATCTCAGGGAAGAGGAGGCGAGAATTCTAAATCCAATGGAGAAACATCTTCAAGAGATTGAAGATAATTTAAATACTATCCAAGAGGATATCTCAAAGTTACAGAAACGGATGGATAAACAAGAAAATGTGATATTTCACATGGTGAGATATTTCAGTTTGGTTCTGTAGAAGTACACAGTCACAAAATGATTTTATTTAAAACAATGTGGTATTTACACTGTCATTGTAAACAAATTTAAAACGAACAGATGTTTTCACTGTTCAGGACTGTTGTCGTTCCACAAACTGGCCTCCCACAACATCTGTACATCACAGAACCGTCTGCAACCTTCTCAGGAATGAGCTACTCTGATCAGAGCACTGAGCTGGTGATCGTTTCTGTGATTCCCACGTATGATATCCCCAGATACTCAGAGTAACATCCAGTTACAGTCACAGGCTGTGAGTTTGTCTGGTGTGGTGTGTGTGAGTGTCTCTCTGTCGATCAGTGGGAACTGAGATTGAATTGCAGAATGTGACGCACACATCACGTTTGCCATCAATATCTGATTTGTATAAGATTCATTGTTTTAGAGAATTTTGCACTGATTGTTTTCTAATATATTCGATATCAGATTATATCACATTTTACATCATAGACGGCTTCTTTAGTCCATTCTCTCCTACCAAATTCCCTGCTTCACAAGCCTCCTCCCACCTCGTCACCACACCCAGCAACAGTGTCCCGAACTCCAGGGTCCCTCATGTGTTTATCCAGCTTCCCCATTACATTCAATCTCTGCTGCTCTCCTTCCACCTCTCCCGTGACAGTGAGTTCCACATTCCCTCCACTGCATGTGTTATAGAATTTATTAAAAATCTACCTGGCATTTTATCTTTGACTTAAGGTCTCTCCATCCGCACCCAATCAAATCCATCACTAATCTTAAATTACTCCATCTTATTATCCTGACACATATCCAGATAAAAATGCACAACCTGCCCAGTCTTTCCTGCAAGTTTCATCCTCTCAGTTGTTTGCTAATTTTCAGAAATATTCTTTGTAATATACCCCATAGTTCTGCATTGTTCGAGTCTGCAAGAGACTGCGGGAGTGCGAATTCTCAACACCTTGCAATGATTTGGAGAAGTTCAGGATGTGGACAGCAAGTTTAAATCTATTCAGATCTGTATTTTTTTTAATTTCAGGAGGAAACAGGTTGAAAGAAGAGGCAGGACATGCTGTTTACTGAAACCCTGCGTGGATTTGTAAAATAGTTCGAAGTTACAGTTTATAACCAGCAGTTTAATATTTACAGGTCTTACCAGGTTCAGATATGGCCCAAGTGCAGAGTGAGCGACACGGACACGGGTCAATAGTTCACAGACTTTAATGTGAACGGTGTTAAAGGAAAAAGAAAACAATAAATGCTCGGCCAAACAGGGCTGTTAACTAAAATTCTCAAATGGGTAACAAAGCCTACACTGTGGCTGAAAAGAACAACTAAATATAAAATGAGTACCACTCGTCTTCAGCGTCAGTTGACTGGACAGTCCAATTTCTCAGGCAAGGCCGAAAGCAAACAGGCAGCGATGCGTTGCTGTGCTCTGTTCAAGTCTCGACAAGCACTACGATGTCAAGTAAGGAGTTAAATACTATCACAATTAAACAATAATTAGCTGAGAAGTGCATATTCACAAGCTCAATTGCCGTATCTACTGCGCTGCCGAATCCATGGTTGTGACAACAGAATGATAATGTTCATAAATTGTCAGTAACAGATGAAATACTACCCGTTGAAAGATTTGATCACCTGTAGTTGTTGAACACAGCACTGAGAGACACATTTGATGCTATAAATTGAGGTAAAGTTTACAAAGAATCATTTGTCCTTATTTATGACAGACTGTTAAGTTGACATCTGACAACTTAAATTTCTTCCGTATGAGCCTCATCTACAGGTAGGCATCACTGTCACGTGGTCAGCGGGAGCTTGCAGACCCCAGAACACACCTGCACAGGGGCAAATACAACCAATAGATGGGACTGGCAACGGTCTTGCTGAAGGTCATTTGGACAATGTGGAATTGTATGACAAATACAGAACTAAAGTGTTATATCTGAATTCACCGGTATATCAAATAAGGGAGATGATGTTGTAGCACAGTTATAGCTTGACAGTTACAATGTTGTGGACAGCACTGAGTTGTGACTGAAAGGAGATCATGGTTTGAAGTGAACATACAAGGATACACCTTGTAGTGAAAGGACAGGCAGGCAGACAGTGGGGCTGAGGATATCCTGTTGATAAAATAATTAAAGCAAATCCTTAGAAGTGACATCGGACTGGAAGATACAGAATCAATGTGGGGAGAGTTACGAAACTGCAGGGTTAAAAATATCCTGATGGTCGATATGCACAGCCCTCCAAATAACACTCGGGATATAGGATCCAAATTACAATAGGAGATAGAACAAGCTTGTAAAAAGGACAGTGTAACCATAAGAATGGGGCTTTCAAAATGCAGGTAGATTGGGAAAATCAGGTTGGTGCTGCATACCAAGAGAGGGAGTTTGTAGAATGCTGACGAGGTGGGTTTTTAGAGCAGCTTGTGCTTGCGTCCACTAGGGGAAAGGCAATTCCAGACTGGGTGTTGTGCATTGAGCTAGATTGGATTCGGGAGCTGAAGGTAAAGGAACCCTTAGGAACCAGAGATCATACAATTCACCCGCAATTCGAGAAGCAGAAGATGAAGTCAGATGTATAATTCTACAGTAGAGAAAAAGGGATTACGTAAGCATTAGAGAGGAACTGACAGAAGTAGAAGGGGACACCAGCAGGGATGAAGGCAGTTCATCAAAGGCTGGAATTTCTGGGGGCAATTCAGAAAGCACAAGATATTCTCATGGGAGGGTAAGGTAACCGTGCTCGACAGGTAAAGTCAAAGACAGCATGAAATCAAAGGAGAGTGGTGCAATGTAGTAAATATTTGTAGGAGGTTGGAGGATTGAAAAGTTTTTGATGCACAGTCCAGGATTCTGTGGTAAGGGGCAGGACAGAGAGCAAACTGATGGGTCGGCGGGAATTTTCACTCTGATTGGGTGGAGAGAAGTTGAGATAGTAAATTGCACTAATAGTAGTGTTCATTATCCAATCACTTCGGCAGTTCAGAGAATATAAATCCCAATGAACTCTATGTAAGATGATTATTCGGGAATTGATTTAAATGGGTGACACCACACGGACTGCAGCGGCTGAAATCGCTCATTTCGACCTATTCAAGGACGGTCACTGGGCTGTAAATGTTGGTCCTTCTGTCGATGTCCACATTCCGTAAACAATAAATTCTTGCCCCTTTCTTTCTACTTTGACAATAAGTTTACCCAACGATTATGCCTCCTCAACCGGTGTGGATAACTTCACTCACTTCAACTCCGAATTGATTCCACAAGCGACAGACCAGCTTTCAAAGACCCTACAATTTATTTATTTCCCTTCTGCTTGCCTCTCGGATTGGACGCCTGTGACTAGTGATGTGCCGCAGGGATCGGTGCTGGGACCATTGTTGTTCAACTTCAACATCAATGATCTGGATGATAGTATGGTAGACCGAGTAATCAAATTTGCAGACTGCACCAAGATTGGGGCGTAGTGGGGAGGAATATCAGAGGCTTCCAGCGGGACCTGACAGATGGAATTTAATGCAAACAACTGAGGTGGTGCCCATTTTGGAGGACAAACCAAGGTAGGGTTTTCACGGTGAATGTTAGTGCCCTGAGGAGTGCTGTAGAACAGAGGGATCCGGGAACACTGATCCGGAATTCCCTGAAGGTGGTATCATACATAGAAAGGTTGTAAAGAGAATTTTCGGCATATTACCCTTTCAGAAATCAAAGTATGTACTCAGTACAGGAGTTGGATGTTATGTTGATGATGTATAAACCATTGGGGATGCCTGATTTGGATTATTGTGTGCAGTTCTGGTCACCTCCCTACAGGAAAGATATCAGTAAAATAGAAAGAGTACAGTGAAAATTCACAAGGATATTGGCGGGACTTGAAATCCTGAATGATAGGGAAAGGTTGACAGGACTAGGCAGAATGACAGGTTGGCACGGGCTAGATGGGCCGAAGGGCCTGTTTGCGTGCTGTAGTGCTCTGTATTCTATTGAACTTCTTTATTTTGCTGTAAACGCTAACAATAAATTTACTTTGAACTTTGATCAAGCTGAAAGTTGCAGCATTTTGTGCTTCCCTTTCCTGCAGTACCGGTTTACAACAGCAGGTGGTGATACTGCGCCGCGAAACCACAAATCTGCGGCTCGTCATCCTCATCCTCAGATTCACTACCATGAACTGAACTTTCGAATATCTATTAGCTGGATTTGCAGAGTCCTGAATTCAGAACATTTAAACGATATGCTACTGTTTTACAAAGCAGCAGGACATCAGAAGAGACGGTAAAGTAGATGTTGGAAAATTCAACAAATTCCCCAGCTTCCACACCTACCCTCACTTTAAACATAACCAAGTCATCAGACCTTACCAATCGCCCATGGCTCCACACACACATATTGATCGTGAAGGGAACAATTTTATTTCCCTAGATATACTTCTGTTCTCGCAATAATTCTAAAACTCTCTGTGACTCAGCTTTACAACCGCTCTGGGAGACTTCTGGAGGGGAAGGTGCATTTCCCAGTGCGGCCAGCAGGTGGGGAAATTGCTCCAGTTATTCGCTCTCACACTCTGCTTTCACCCAGTCGGGACGGATTCTGCCAACAGATGTCAAGTGCACACTCGCTGCTCCCCACTGTCCAGCAGGAGTTGTGGGGAATTACTCTAGTCCACACCCGCGTCTCCTTACCAGGGAGGGGGCTCACAGACTGAGGGATCACAAGGTACAGAAGTCTGGGAACACGGTGCTTCAGCAGCTGTCGAGAAAACAGTCACCAATTGACAGAGATATGATAGACAGTCGGAGTCTCTTTACCCTCAGCGTGGGAATGTCAAATTCTACAGGGAGTAAATATAAGGAGAGGAGAAGATTCAGAGGAGATTGAGGTAAGTTTGTTTTACACAGAGAATGGTCGGTGCCTGGAACGTGCTGTCAGGGGAGGTGGTGGAAACAGATACAACAACAACATTTCAGTGGCATTTAGACAGACACATGAACAGACAGGGAATGGAGGGTTATGGGCCATGTTCAGGCAGATGGGATGAGATTGAACTGGCAAAATGTTCAGCACAGACTTGTGGGCCGAATGGCCTGTTCCTGTGCTGTATTGTTCAATGTTCTATGTTCAGCAGTTGTGGACGCAGCAGTCAACAACAACTGGTATTTAGGTACAGTTGCTGTGTAAATGCAGTAAAGTGTCCCGGGCGCTTACACAGACGTGTTTCTCACTGGATACAAAAACAATGAATACAACAAACTCTGCATACTGTTACATGCGTTGGAGACAGTGGAGTGAATACAGTCAACACGGGGTACAGAGGATGCTCTACACAGAGTGCATTGGTTACCGCTCCCCCGTGTAATCCAACAGACTGAAGACAAAAAAATTAATAGACACAAAGCAACACAAAAAAATCGATTTTTGTTTCAAGAACGGAAGAAACAGGAGCAGGAGTGGCCATTCGGCCTCTTGCCCCTGTTCTGCCCATCATTCAGAACATGGCCAGGAGAGGCGCTAAGGTAGTGCTAGGTGGGGCTATAGCCCCAGCAGAAATTGCAATAGCACCAGCGTAGCACTACCAAGAAATTAACTGAAATTTCACATACAATTTGCAGCTGCTTTGCTTTCTCTGTATAGTTTTGAATACAGCTTGTTTCTCCAGTTGATCTAGTGAAACAGCGCCGCCAATTACCATAGCACCCACGCAGCAATAAAGTTATAAACTCTGTCAGATCCACTCTACA